>NW_008679667.1:5908-30039 GCF_000695815.1 Acanthisitta chloris | reverse complement strand
AACAACCAGTTGGGAAATCAGTGGGGGGAACAAGTCAGGGTCTGTGTAGGTGGGGTGGTGTGTTGCTTCCCCCCAGCCCCCTTGAGCCTTAGCAGGTAACTGCCAGTCTGCACTGTAATGATGTTAGTCAACCGCATGGCTCTGATGTAAGCCCTGAAATGGTTGTGGTCGACCACTTGGCCTTGCTGCAAGCCTCAAGATGGATGCCAAAGCACCCTGGCTCTGTCTCAAGCACAGGTGCAAGTGTGACCTCATGCTGAGACAGGCCCTAGGCAAAGGGAATGGATAAAAGGACAGCAAGATGTGTGCTGTGTGACATGCTCCATTGCCCTGGTTTCAAAGCAACTGGACCAGGCTGCATCCACATTGTCTCATTTATCTACCTCATTGTCTCATTTATTTTTCTTTCTTCTCTTCTTTTCTCTTTCATAATATATGAAGTTCTGAAATACTGCTCAGAAGAACTGAGCAGTACCCCCTTAATTACTCACTAAGTTCTGTGATCAGTGTCCATCTAAGGGCTTTGTTCTCTGAAGGTGTGCTGAGTTAAAGTTTGCATTGTGTTTGAATGTTGTTTACTGATTTGCCTTTTGCCAAGTGTCTTATTCCATACGAGCGATCCAAAGTTCATAAGTAAAAATTACTTCTCGTTCAAACTCCTGAGAATTGTGTTATTTCTCCTGCGCACCATCCAGAGTAATCCAAAATTACCTTCTCCTAAACCCATCAAGCGTACTGGGGCATTAACCTTCTTGGCCACCTGTGCACACTGCTGGCTTGTGTTCAGCCACTGTCAATCAGCACTCACAGGTCCTTTCACCACTGGGCATATTTCCAACCACTTTGCCAGAGCCTGTAACTCTGCAGGGGGTTGTTGTGACCCTAGGGCAGGACCCGATACTTGACCTTGTTGAACCTCACACAATTGACCTCAGCCCATCAATTCAGCCTCTCCAGATCCCTCTATAGAGCCTTCCTGCTGTCCAGCAGATCAACATTTCCATTAAATTGGATGTTATCTGCAAACTAATGGAGGGTGCACTTAATTTCCTTGTCCAGACCATCAATGAAGATGTTAAACACGTTTGACCCCAATACTGAGCTCTGGGGAACACCACAGTGACTGGCTGCAATCTGAATGTGACTCCATTTCACCACTCTCTGGGCTGAGCTCTCCAGACAGTTTGCTATCACAAAGAGCACTTCTGTCTGACATAGTGGGGTAAGCAGGTTTCCTGTCATCGTGCCTTTATTCTGAAAATATGATTCCCTTATAAAGTCCAAATACTGTGAATGTAAGACAGTCCTGGCATCCAAAACTTGATTCCAGCATATATGATTTCTAAAGCATACTATACATATACTGGCACAAGATCTCGTGAACAAGAACTAAATAGAAGTCATTGAATGTGGCAAACTGAAATTGCCATGCTGTACTTTACTCTGACCATTGCTTAGTGTAATTAAATTGTGTGCCTTCTGGAGTGCTGGGCTTGTCATGGAAGAGAAGTCAGACTAATTGACTGCTTTTAACATAAAGGCAATTATTATTTATTGAGTCTGCAGAACAAAGATTACTCAGTAGCAATATGGCTAACAGTCTACCTTGACACAACCTGAAATGCTTAATTGTAAGTACCCAGTATTTTTCTGTTTCCTGTCTTGTTTTTTAAGTCATGGAAAGAATTGCTTGTGACCAGGTTCTTATGCTGTCTATATTCTGATTTTACCTCAAATAAAGGTCATTATTTTATATGCCTGGTAGTTTAGTCTCAGATACTTAAAAAATTCTGCAATAATTTGGAATTATAATTCTCACTTATATTTCTGTAAGTTGTATTTAACACTTCTTTTTTTGACATTAACATGTTGCAATTGAATGTATGTCAGTACATATATCATATATGTGTGTATATACATACCTATATCTCAGGGAACAGGAGGCTGATGTGGTCAAGTACTTATAAAACTGATAAAACAAAGTGGTTTAAACTTTAACACACAACTTTTTTTTATTCTATACTTCATTATATGTATCATTCATTAATGACATATTATTTTAATGGTTTATTCCTGATCATTAACAATAATTGTCACTGCTTATTCAACATAAATACTGCTTAACAATCAATCCTATGTTAAGCATGAGTACATAGTGCCATGATGCTCATGTTATTGCAGTTACTGTTGTTGTCTATAATCCTTGGTGATCTTAATAGGTAAGGTCAAAGTGATCAGCTTCTCTTACAAGGGTTCACCACCACCACATCTGAGACCACATCCCATTGTATAGTTCTTAGTTTTGTAGACAGTGCCTAACTCAGCCTCCAGCAATTGACTACTTGCTGCCCAAAGATGATATGGGGGATGCTATGCTCCCACTGTGAGGTAGATGACTTCTCATGTTGTTTGACTGGGATCTATTTTGTCCCTCACTCAGCTGCAGCTTCTTTTCCTTCAGTGAATGCAGTTGTATCACAGCTCTTGAGGTTGTGCTGCTTCAGTGGTCAACAGTTGCCTACCTGTGAGGTTTTTTGCAGTTCTGAGTTCTATATTTTTGACCCATGTCCATACATTCAAGGCCTTTCCTGCTATCCCACATTTAACCTGAGATGATGATAGGGAAATTCTGGTACTTGCTCAAGCTCACACACCAAGTACTTGTAGCAAGCTAATAACAAGTCTAAGAGACCAGACTTGGATCTGGTGCTGCTATCAGAAGGCTTATGATCTGTAACTAGCATGGTTATACAATTTCTATGGGCCATTAGGTAAAAAAAATGCTTATAGAGTTTCCTGTATTAGCCTGTTTATGGTTGATTCAGTGTTCTGCTTTCATGGGTGCAGCCAGTCCCTGTTTATTCAATGTGTTTTGTAATTGTAAAACAACCTAAACTGTTGTCAGGCTAACATAAGGTCACAGGATTGAGTGAAACAAGGTGATTTAATTGTAAAAACATACATAAAATAAAATTCAATAACATTATTAAACCTTAATGTAAATTGGAATTCAAGTATAATTATTTATCAGTTTCCATTTTCACTTGTGTTGGATGTCTATATCCTCATACATCTGTATGCCAGGGCTGTCTTTGAAGATAAGAGGCTCTAAGTTTATGTCTACCTGGTACACCTTTTTCAAGCCTGATCCTGAGAGCTCTTATGTCTTCTCTAGCCTGGAGAGAAGTTGCTTTTTTTGTTTATTTTATATGAGTGGAACCAGTTTCTGGAGAAATATGGAGACCTGCTGTAAGGAGTCAGGTATCTGCCAAAAGATTTCTCACTTCACTTTTAGAGACAGAAATGTCCCTTCCAGAAAGCATTAGTCTGTTTTTCCTAGCACTGAATTAATGCTTCTAAAAGCAAAGGAGTGATGTAAGAAATCTCCCCATAAATAGTAGTGTCTTGTGTTCTCCTCCTTCACCGTAACATCTTAGAAAACCAGCTTGAATCTGTTTCTTTAACTTCAGTGGTAAATATAATCCGTATGATATTCTTATCATATCCTGTAAACCAATAAAATTATGTCAATATCACAGTCTACAGGTCATTGCTAAAATATAAAAATCCAGATTCTGAACCCAGATTTCTTATATGACAGTTGTTACCTCAATCAAAAATCTTTATGTTAAAATAAAATTTCCTGATGGAAGCTTTAAATCCTAGTGCCATAGGACATATTTAACTAGTATGTATTTTCTGATCAAATGCCGCGATGGAGAGATGGGACGCAGCTTGATGCAAGCAACATGTCCATTTATTGTTGTTTTTCACAGATCCTTATAGTCCCTTTGCTTAGCATATTCCCTGCTGATCGGCTTATTCTAAACATTAGGCGTGTACCAACTGGTCAACCTAAGGCACAACAACTTGTTTTACCCCAGCAACATTCCAACTCGGGGCTGGTGAGCCAGTACTCAGGCGCTTTCTGTTCAGGGGTCCCATCTCCACACCTACTCCTCCCAAGGCCCTCAGGCAACAAGTCCTAACACATCCCCTGACTAGCCCAGACATGCTGGAGCCTTGCTGAATGCAGCCAGGCCACTCCCCACAATCAAACCTATCTACAACACTTTTACAAAACATTTGCTGTGTTTTAATGGGAGAAGGTCTTCATGAGGCCTTGGCAAAAGAGAGACAAAGCAGTACAGGGTTTGTGGGGGAGATACAAGGACTCAGGAGAGCAGAAATTTGGTTTTGTTTTTATTTCTTCAGTCAGATAGCACTTGGTACAAGGTCTCAGGAAAGGGTTTGAAGTTCAAAATAATAAACCGGTTAGATTTACAGACTCATCAACTTTTTCAGTTATTTTCACAAAGCTGAAGAAGTTTTTGCAAACCTGGTCTTGTGTGAAAAGAATGTACATTTCATTATTTGACTTGTCAATATTATTCATGAGGCTATGTTTTTCTCAATTCTGTTTTCTTACACTGAGAATATTTGTGAGGGGTTTTTTAAAGTCCTTTTCTTTTCTTTGCAGCATTGTAATTTTTCCCATATGAACTTCTTCTAGAGTCAGGCAGACTCTGCTTTTGAATGCTCTACTAATATTTATTAGAATTTTTTTAAACAAGGTCTTAGTGACTAGGTTATCCCCCACTCTGTTTTTTTTTCTGCAGTTATTTTTGCAAATGTGTTTGGTGGCTGGGATGTTCCTGAGAACAGCTGATTTTAGACAATTATTGAAAAATACTAACAGAAGGTGAATTTCACAAAATACTGCTATTTAAAATGGTAGTCTGGTTTTAAGAGTTGTGGTTTGCTCATCCAGTCAGAAAAACATATTATATGATTTATGTGTCTGCTCACACCATCTTGAATTTCAGATTTTAAATTTTATGTACTTACAACCATCTGTTCACAAGCTGAATTCACACCATGGTTTTATAGGAGAAAATGCATATATTTGGTAGACAGTTTTGAGTAGTCGATGAAGGGAGAGAAAATGCCATCTTATCATACAATTTCTCCATCAAGACTTGGAGGTCACCTTCATTTTCCTGTTTTCTCATTCTATAGTGTAATATTTTGACGATTTATTTTAGTTTGATATGGATAGGTTCATTTTTCCTTCAGGATTCAGAGTTCTCAGTTCTTAAGTGACTGCATTTTCTCTTTCGGGGTATTAATATCAGGATTCTGGATGTCTGGATGATGGTGAATGTACCCAGTGGCCAGCTCAGGTGCCTGTGCACTAACACATGTAGTACGAGGAACATGCAAAAGGAAATGGAGGCACATGCATGCCTGCATGGGTATGATATCATTGGCATTATGGAGGCATGGTGGGATAGTGCCTATGATTGGAACATTGGAATGGAAGGTTTTAGTATTTTCAGGAAAGATAGGCTAGAGAGACAAGGAGAATGAGTACCTCTCTGTCAATGACAAACTGGAGAGCATGGAACTCTGCCTAGGGAAGAATGATGAGCCAGCCAAGACTTTGTGGGTTAAGGTTAAAGGTAGGGCCGGGTAGCAGACATTACAGTGGGAGTCTACTACAGGTTATCCAATCAGGAGGATGGTGAGGATGAAGCCCTCTACAGGCTGATAGTAGCAGCCTCATGCCACGAGTCCTTGGCTCTCATGGGGGATTTCAGCCACCTCGACATCTGTTGGAGGGACAGCATGGTAAGGCACAGGAAATCCCAGAAGTTCCTTGAATGTGTGAATGACAGGCTTTTCACATAAGTGATTAAGGAGCCCACAAGAAGAGGTGCCATGCTATGCCTCATGCTCACCAACAGGGAAAAGCTGACAGGGAATGTAATGCTTCAAGGTAACCCTGGCTGCAATGACCATGAAATTGTAGAGTGTGAGATCCTCAGGACAGGGAGGAAGACACACAGCAAACTCACTGCCCTGAACTTCAGGAGAGCAGACTTTGGCCTCTTCAAAGACCTGCTTGGTAGAATCCCATGAGACAGAGTCGTGGAGGTTAGAGGGGGCCAAGAATCCTGGTTGTTTTTCAAGGATCACCTCCTCCAAGTTCAGGAGCAATGTATCCAAACAAGGAGCAAATTGGGTAAAAGTATCAGACCTCCATGAATGGATAATGATTTGTTGAGTAAACTCAGGGAAAAAAACCCCACAGCCCACAAGAGGAGGAAATGAGCACAGGAGGCCTGGGAGGAAAATGGGGAAATTGTATTGGAGACTAAGGACAAAGTTAGGGGAGCCAAGGCCCAGATAGAATAGAAACTGGCAAAGGATATTAAGGTGAATAAGAAGGGCTTCTACAGATATATCTCAAACAAAATAAAGTCCAGGGATAATGTGGCCTCTCTTCAGGCAGAGTCAGGACGCCTCACTACCATTGATAGAGAGAAGGTAGAGATTCTCGATGACTGAATGCCTCAGTCTTCACCTGCAAGTAATCCAGTCACGTTGCTCAAGCTGAGAAAGGCAAATGCAGAGACTGGGAGAATGAAGACCCTGAGCCTACTGTAAGAGATGATTAGGTTTGTGACTGTCTAAGGAACCTGAATGTGCACAAGTCAATGGGACCGAATGAGATCTATCTTGTGGATGAAGTTGATTAGCCACTATCCATCATTTTAGATAAATCACAGCAGTCAGGGTAAGTCCCCGTGGACTGGAAAAATATAACCTTAATTTTATAAATGAGGGAAAATGGAAGACCTGGGGAACAATTGTTCAATCAGTCTTACTTCTGTATCAGGCAAGATCATAGAGCAGACTCTACTGGAAACTCTGTTATGGCACATGGAAAATGAAGACTTGATTGGGAACAGCCAAAATGGATTCACAAAAGGCAAATTGTGCCTGACAAATCTGGTAACATTATATGATGTGGCTATAGCACTGGTAGATAGGGGGAGAGCAACTGACATTGTCTACTTGGACAAATGCAAAGCATTTGACACCATACCACATTGCAACATTGTCTCTAAACTGTGGAGATATGAGCTTGATGGATACACCACTTGCTGGGTAAAGAACTGTCTGGATGGTAGCAAGCAAACAGCAGTGGTCAATGGCTCATTGTCTGCATGGAGGCCAGTGATGAGTAGTGTCCCTCAGAGGTCGGTGCTGATGCTGATAATGTTCATCATCTTCATCAGCAAAGATGAACAGTGGGATCGAGTGCTCCCTCAGCAGGTTTACTGACAGAACAAGGCTAGGTGGTGCAGTTGACATGCTGGAGGGAAGGGATGCTGTCCATTAGGACCTTGACAGGCTTGAGAGATGGGCAGATGCCATCCTCATGAAATTCCGTGTCAGGGAGCAAGTTGGGCTAGATGATTTTTAAGGTCTAACTCCTTAACATACTATGAAATAGTATGAAACTATGCTAGCTTTCCCTAGCTTCCATATTTTATTGTTCAAATCATTAAGCACTGCTTTTAACCACATCCTCATCTGGAAATACCCTGAAAGTTTTATTCTGGAAAAGAGTAAAGATTTAAGCATTAAATACTCAGGAAGAGCATGACACACAGACTCAAGGCTTTCCAGCAAGATCTGGAGACGCACCCTGTTTCCAGCCACTCCTGCAGCAGGGAATGGAGGGGGAGGTGAGGAGTATGAGCACTGAGCAAAGAGATGCTGGGAAGCATGAGTAGAGTTCTGTTTCTTCATGGGGAGGAAGACGTGTGGGAATAGCAGGTGAGACTGCTGATCATACCATACACTTATTCTCTTCAGTTTTGGCATGGTGATGTCATTAAGGACTCAACTGCTTTTTTTCTTCACCTCATCCCATCCCTCCCTTCAGTCTGCTGTGCTATGCAGGTAGCTAATTAGTTTGTGCCTATTGGAATCATTAGCTCCAAGCAGAAGAATTTTCTTCTAGGCATTTATGGACTTTATGGCAAAACATGGAAACATACACTTATTCTCTTCAGTTTTGGCATGGTGATGTCATTAAGGACTCAACTGCTTTTTTTCTTCACCTCATCCCATCCCTCCCTTCAGTCTGCTGTGCTATGCAGGTAGCTAATTAGTTTGTGCCTATTGGAATCATTAGCTCCAAGCAGAAGAATTTTCTTCTAGGCATTTATGGACTTTATGGCAAAACATGGAAAAACCATAATTAGCTGCATTGCTAACTGCATTCCAATATTTTAGCTATAATTTCTGTCACTGTGTCCAGATGTACCACCTGGGGTGTATTCTGAAGTGCCTCAGGATGCTGGTCTTCTACCTGTCTTGATCACAGTCTTGTTGGAGGACATCAGATCCACGATCCAGTGTTTCATATTAGATACAGGATATCCAGGTTTACTTTGTGAATGAACATCACCTAAGAACAAGAAAGCACTTTGGATCCTTAACGTACAAATAATGCGAACCTAGGTGTAGACAATGTGAATCCATTAACAAGCTCTAAGTTACAACTGCAGTGGGATGTGTCAACATAAAATATCCTTTCTAAAACATTATTTATAAGGTTTTGCTCAAGTTTAGACCTACAAAAATCCTCTAATCTAAGCATACTTGGTAGTGTGAATAAGCTCCAGAGTGGAAGGAGGAGTGTGGAGGGGAAAATAAAAGGGATAAGGAGAAGAAACTATTGCCAGATAACATGAAAGAAAACAGTGACCTCCTCACCTTGTTTTATGTCTGTGCTGCCTTGCCTAGCCTTAGAGAGAAGAGGGTAGAAGAATCCTGACAGTTCTAAATATCATAAAATCCCTCATGCAAGTTTTTAAAGTACACTTGGAAAAGTCAGAGGAATATGAAACTTAAGAATGAATATAGAATAACTCATCACAGCTGCTAGAAGGCTCTTCATTGTAAGTGAGAGAGACATACAAACACAAACAGAAGTACTGACTCAACTCTCCTTTCCACTCAGAAAGAGGAAAAGAACCACCAGTACCCACAGATAAGTAGATAGCCCCAGTCCTTCATTTTGCATTAATGTTGTATAATATTTGCAAATTTTTCTCCTCTAACGGAAGTCCAGAAACACTCCTTAATCAGATGCAGATGAACAAAGACATCCACACTAGTAGCAAAACATGTGCACAGAATGCTAGATTCACAGATATGTTCTCATTCATGCTTACAGGTATTGCACCATGCAGATGGATGTATGGCTCATCAGACACAGACATCGATGGCAGCCACTGACAACCACAGAAATATTCAGAGTTCACCTTCTATAGATGGAACAACTTTTTCATTTGAAGGGTCCACAGAGGAGTCCAATGCCATAACATGCATACACGGAGAGCACAGGCTGGTCTTATCAGTGTAAAAAAATTCCTTACAATCCCATCAGTTATAAAAGATGAAGACCAAATCAGCTTTAATTCCCCTCTACTGTGTTCCTACTCTTGTATTCTTTGCCAGAACAGCTGTCAGTTTGTCATGGCTAGGAATTTTTGACTTGACATCTATATCATCTTGTAAGCATGTGGTCCAGGGAGCTCAAGACCAGTCCAGTTATGTATGTTGAGTTTTTTTCAGAATTTGCTATATCTTCAAACAGCCTCACTGAAGTAGCTTTAAACTCAATTTAACCTTGTCTGTGCTTGCAGCTGAACTTGTTCAGAGCTGCCACATTTCAGATTGCAAAAGGCAAGAGTGAAGATACCTGTCTGATTTTTGTACAGTGGGTAAAACTATTCATTTTCTTCCCATAAATTTAAACACCTCTTTTACCCATGTCCAGCAAAATCTATTTTTGTATTTCCAGTTTTGAGACAGAAAATTTTGGACAATACTATATTGTTTGACTGGAAAAAGTAATGAGATGTTCAGCTATTTGCACCTCTGAAATAGACTCATTGTTCCATATAAATGAAATTAATTTATAACCTGCATTTTTATCAGCTGTTATAAATAGCTGTTTATACCAGGGGTGCAGGATATTTTCTCTGTTGTATAGTTAGTAGGTCTGATAAATTAGCAGTCATGCCCAACATCAGAAAAGAGATTAGTAACACAGATGCAGTTTTAATCTGTCTTTGTCTGTGTTACATACTTTGACTGCAAGAAAGTCCTTAGCTGTCTAACAAGCAGCATACATATGGTAATAAACCATGCCAGGATGTGCTGATAGCATTTGAACAGGCTGTTCCCACAAGTATTTGTCACATGGCTTTTCTTTGCTTTAGGGGTATGGTGACACAAAAATCAAGGTGAAGGAGTATGACACTTTAGAAAGGGACACACTAGTACTGCCTAAAGAAAGATGTGCTGTAATTCAGAAGGCTTTAATTCTGCTCCTGTTTATGCTGCTGAGCTGGGTAAGTCACTTCATATCACACTACTGATCCCAGCTTCACAATTTCTGTAAGTTCCACTGATGGATATATTATTGTCAGATCTACTAAAGATTGATGCCATCACTTAAAAAGCTTTTTCTTCATCAAAGATATGGCAATGTTATGTCACAGCAAACTCTATTGACTTACAGTTTATCGCCCTTTCTGCTGGAACTGCTGCTGTACAGCCTTATGCTGGGTGGTCTGCCCAGGTGGCATAGCACTCCACTGCTCTCATGGGGCAGTGGGTGGTGAAAGAAATGTTACAGTATATTCCTGTCCTGGAGGTGATCCCACTGTTCCTGCCATTTTCCATCATTTTCCATGTTTTTGAAGCTAATGATTCATACTGCATAGAGAGTGAGAATGTACCATGGAGTTTTGCACCCACAGTGAGGACAGCATAGCATATCCAGGGAAAGGGTGTGCTGTTATCCACGGGAAAAGGGGATGCAGCTCTATCCTTCTACCAGAAGAAGAACAACATATGACAAAAGGCATATGGGACATTTTAATCTTGAGAATATATGATTGGAACTCTCAGACTTTATTTTGATCTTCCACAAATGTCCAGATAGACTCAGAAAACATAAGCTAGAACTGATTGTAAATTCAAAGAAAAAGTGCATGAGAAAAACATTGTGAGAACTCTGGTCCGTCTCCCCTTTGTGAAAGATGCATAGGGGTGTCTGCAACTTCAGCTGTAAAGATAACTTTCCTCTTAGGTCATTCAGAGAGAATTCACAGGATGTAAGGGAGGTCCAGAGGAGCCAGGGCAAACTGCAAATCACACAGAGATTTTGGATTTCTGACCCCTCATTTGTTGGATTTGTTTTATGTCAGTCCCAGATTCATCTTTAAAACTCATAGACACTTGTCACATGTGCTCCTCGAAGACAACAGAGCTTCCGAAATCTACAGATTGGCTGCCCCAGTCAGGGAGGTGTCTTAGTGGTGATCTGTGTGAAGCAACCATGACAAAATGCACAGATCCATCTGCATATTAAGGCAGAAAAGGACATGAAACACAGCATCTCAGGAAACATATTTGGTACCAAGGACTCAATTAAACCATCTTAACAAACTCAAAACCTTATAAAAAAAAAAAAGTTATCTTTTAAGGAACAATTTTTTTACAGTCTCAGATCCTGCCTTCAAAGAGAATGAGAAAGTGGGAGTTGAGTATATGCTGACATTTCTGGTCTTCTGGTTTTTGGTCCTGCTCAAAAGTATATATATATTGCATCTTAAATGTTTTAGTATCAGTAGGACAGTCTTTTTCTTGACCAGTAATTCAGTGAATGCATAGGCAGTACAATACTGAAAGTAATCTGATTTTATATGTTACAGAATGGCCAGAACATAACCACTCACACTGCAGGTCTCTATTCAGAGAAATTTTCCCTGCACCATGCCTAGTCTAAAGAATTTTCCTCTCGCTAAAATATTTTCCCATTTAGACATGTGCAATTCCCATATGCAACTCCCAGCACTGTCAAAATGTGCTAGGCACATCACTGCTGAGCTGATCAGATGGGAGAGCCAATTCCAAAGGTCAGGCTTCTTATTTCATGCCTAATGCTGCTGATGTGGCTGATCAGTTCGAGGATATGTACAGAAAAGAGATGGAGAAGAATAGCTTCTTGGGGAATTCAAGACCTGATTTGTAGCCAGAGAACTGTACAGCTAAGACAAGTAAGTTAGTTAGCACTGGGATGTCAAGTTCTGCCAGTTTTGGCTGAGATAGTTAGTTTTCTTCACAGTGACTAATAAGGTGCTGTGTTTTGGATTTGCGCTAAATACAGTGTTGATGATATAGGCGGTTTTGCTGTTGCTGAGCAGTGCTTACACAAAGCCAAGGCCTTTTGTTGTTTTTGTATTGCCGTGCTGTCAGGGGGGTTGGGGATGCATGGGAAACTGAGAGGAGACACAGGCAGTATAGGGGACTCCAACTGACCAAAGGGATATTCCATACCATATGATGTCATGAGCAGCATATAAAGTGGGAGGAATAAGGAGGAAGGGGAGGAATGTTTGGAGTGACAGGAGTAGTCTTCTCAAGTTACTATTGCCCATGATGGGACTCTGCTCTCTGGAGATGGCTGACCACCTGCCTGCCAGTGGGAAGATGTGAATTAATTGTTTGTTTTACTCTTCCTGCAAGTGCAGCTTCCACTTTACCTCTTAATCTGCCTTTATCTCAATTCATGAGTTTTCTCAGTGTTACCATTTGGATTCACTTCCCCATCCTGCTGATGGGTGAATGAATGGCTGTGATGTCTGACTAGGTTTAAACAATGATACATGTGCAGGTTGCTTTATAACTTCATAAAACATTGAAATCTACAAGCTTGAGTTATGTTTGTGGGTTTGGCTTGTGATTTTGTTGTTGCTGGGTGGTTTTTTGGTTTTTTTTTTTGTGTGAAAGGACTTGAAGATACTGTGGTCCAAAGTTTCTTAGGGGTCCTGTAGATTGGACACACTAATTCAGCTTTTACTGCTAGTGTAGGACAGTACTATGAAATAAAGACACTTTGAGTGAAAGTGTAGTATGGCACATAAGCAAATATAAAGGAGATTCAGAAAAGAAGCATGGATATGTAGACGTCTAAGTGTTTTTATAACTCTATCCATAGCCACACTGAGCTCAGGTTTGCTGTAGTACTCTTTAACTTGTCCAGCTCTTTAACTGACTTCTGAATTTACTATGCAAATCTGGGAGGTGCAAAGCTTATTGATTTTTACCTAAAATGTTGAGCTTTGGTTCCCCGCTGACAAGCACTAGATGTACCTTTTATATGAAAAGATTTAATGCATAACACAAATTTCTTGGCTTAAGGCTCAGTGAAGGTAAAGAGGATAAAAATCGTCAAAAACACCCCAAAAAATCCCAAAACAACAAACAAAGAAAAGGACAAATATTTAAAGTTTGGCATGGTGAAAATACTTTCCTCATGTATAGTTTGCTATTCTATTTATGTTTCCTTCTGTACTTACAGTCACTTATTTTACACAGTGCAAATATGTAGTAAAATGCTCAGCTTTTAATATATTTTCCTTAGGGAGATTGCAAATAAATGCAAAAATTAACATATGTGTTAATTTATGTCTTAGGGCTTTACAAAACTTTTGAAAACTGACAAACTAGGATTTTGTCATCTTTGTGTAATTTGTAGGAGATTCCAAATGTTTGTTTGTGTTTTGGTAATTTGTGTGTGCTGTAGCATTTTTTGCAATCTTCTGAAACAAGCTTGTGTCTGTGAAAGCTTTGAGGACATGGATGGAGAGTTTCACAGATTCTTTTCCTCATTTTTAATAACTCTAGATAGAAAAAAGACCTCATGAATTTAAAATAGACCATTAATACAAGCTTACTCTGTCTTGAGAAAATCTTACTCCTTAACAAATATGTGGATAATTTCACCCAGTTCCCAGAAAGAATGGATTCTGAAAAGCACTTGAGCACCTTCTTTGTTTCATGTACATGCTATATCAAAATAACTGTCCAATGAAGTCACCACATCAGTTCAAATGGCATATACATATACATATATATACAATATTTTACACACTGTACATGGATATGTATACACATCATAAATAAACATTAACACATGTGCACAAATATACAATGCCTTCTCTTGAGCAATAGTCTGTTCACTTTTATCTTAGTAAAGGAAAGTGAAATCCTTGTTCTGAAGTTCAAGGACAGGAAAAGAGTAAGTCATGCAATGTGCCAGAAAACTTGGAAGCCTTCAACTTCCTTAGTTCATGGGTGAGAAATGGTCTAATACTGTGTGTTGGTATAGTAGATGAACTTTGTTGTTACCATAAAGCAGCACAGCTAAATTATGATACCTCACTGAGATGTCTGTGTTGTAGCCGATGAATTTGGTGCTCAGTACAAATCAATCTGTACAATCCTATTCTAGCATACTTTACGTTAGTTTTTCTTACAGACATTTTGATAGTTTTGGCATCATACTTGAATTCTCAAGTCTTCAGTTGCATTTAAATTAAAAGCAAACAAACAAACAAGCAAACAAACAAACAAGCAAACAGACTTAAATACTCCCTGTGCTCTCAGTCTCTGTAATTGAAACGAAGACAAAATAAATTTAAAATAATCCAAATCATTGTTTTCTGTGGTTAATTTGCCTTTAAGCTTAAAAGTGCAAGCAAAAATATTTTGCATCTGATCACTAGAAAAATGGGGAAAATATATTTTCTCCACCTGACCTTAAATGCTTTGTTACCTCAGTTGAGAAATTTGAGGGTTTTTAATAGTTTGGGTTTTTTTTATTATTCATTCCATCTTATAACTGTTCTTTCCCATCCTTTAATACTCTTGCAAAGACTTGAAGACATTTTTTGACATCCATACTCTTACTGATTTTCTTTCAGTCATTGAAGTCATAAAGTGCAGGTGTGGTGGTTTTAGCCGGGACGGAGTTAATTTTCTCAGTAGCTAGTGTAGTGCAGTGTTTGGATTCAGAGTGATAATACTGTTGATAGTACACTGATGTTTTGGTTTCTGCTAAGTTGTGTTTATCCAAAATCAAGGACATTTTTCTTTGTTATGACTTATGCTCTGCCAGTGAGAAGGTACACAAGAAAACTGGGAGGAAGCATAGCCAGGACAAGTGGCCTGAACTAGTCAAAGGGATATTCTACACCATGGCATGTCATGCCCAGTGTTTAAGCAGGAAGGGACTGATCCTGGGGACGGGGTTGCACTGGTCTGTGGGTGGTGAGCAACTGTATTGTGCATCACTGATTTTGTTCTTTTTATTATCCATTCGCATTTTAGCTTAATCTGCTCCCTATTCTTATTAAACTGTTCTTATCTCAACCTACATATTTTACCGTATTTTTTCTCCTCCCCATTTCTCTGGGTTGGGGGGGAAGAGGGGGGAGGTGGGAGTGTGAGTGGCTTCATGGTTCTTGGCTGCTGTCTGGGGTTAAACCACAGTAGTAGGGGAAAAAAAAAAAGAAATAATCCCAAGCCCCACATATCCACTGACACTGAAACACAATCTACATCACTGAGCCATATAGCATATGAAAAACTGAAGGTCTGAACAACACTGTTCAGACAGATCAGTCTGGGTTTATATGGAAGATGAGAGGAGTCCTTAGAGTCTCTGTAACTGTGGAGGATTTTCTGTTCTCAGAGAGTTTAGCAAAGTTTTCTGCCTTTGCCTTTATTACTCTAAAAATCAGCACATAGCTTCTGCAAATCTTGACCTAATGTAAGACAATTTCCTTGCTACAGTCCTCAGACAACCAGGTGCCTTCTGTCACTCTCTGTGTAACTTAGTCATCTCCAGCAGATATGTCACACATATGAATACATATAAACTATCTGAATTTTGATCCATTCACAATGTCTCTCTTGCAACTGCCATCAAGCAAACACTTTGCTCAGGAACAGGATGACATTTAACATCAGCCCTTCAAATTAGTGTTCTCTGTTTTCCCTGTGCTTGTTTACCTGGCATGACTGACGTGAAGACACTTCCAGTGTGTTCTGCTCAGATGGTATTTGGTGCTTCATGTCTGCCTTATATGACTGAGATATAAGAAGGTCACACAGGAATATTTAGTAAAGGACCTTGCATTTTAAAGAATTTTGGAAATAGGTATATCTTTCCTAAACCATGAATAGAGCCCTCAGATGTAATGTTCAGCATTTCTTGGTATAGAATAATAGAATCATTTGTTTTGGAAAAGACCCTTAGGATCATAAAGTCCAATGCTAAAAATAACTGTCAAGTCCACCAATAAATCATGTCCCTGGGTGCCATGTCCACACACATTTTGAACACTTCCAGTGATGTGACTTCACCAAGCCTCTTCCAGGGCTTGACAGCTGTATCAGTGAAGTATCTTTTCCCTAATATACAGTTTAAACCTCCCCTAGTGCAACCTGGGGCCATTTTCTCTCATCTTACAACACGTAGTTATAGAGAGTGATAAGAGAGTGATGTATCTAGTCTTTCAGATTATAAATGGCTCTGGGAGGGTCATATTTTGTGTAGCTGGTGTCAGTAGATACCTGAAAAGAGTTCTGGTTTTCTGGTTCCTATCATGGAACCTGGTCAGGTATTGGAACAGGCTGCCCAGGGAATGTTGCAATCACCATCCCTGGGTTCAAAGGCATGTGGGTGTGGCACTTATGGACACTGTTTAGGGGTGAACACAGTATTACTGGGTTAACAGTTGTACTTGATTATCTCCGAGATCTTTTCCAACCTTAGTTATTCTATGATTCTATGCAGTAAGAAGTCTCTTACAAGTGAGAAAACTTAATGTAGCTGGAACTTAAATACAAGATGGTAACATTTTTTGGTCAAATCCAGCATCCTGCACAAATTTCTGATCTCTCTTTTGAATATAAGAAAAGGCATTGGAAACGAGGGCAGAATTAAGCCGGAAAATCAGAGCAGAAATATGAACCTGGACTTTATATATCCCACTTGGGCACCAGTGTAGCCAGATCAAGATCCCTGAACCAAATTGGAAATTTCAAAATTCTTCTATGTTCCTTGTACAGACAGTATCTTCTCTGTGGTACACTTACATAAGATCTTGCATAGCTCATCACAAATATTTGAAGTTTCCTCTCAACCAAATTCTACGCAAAGCCTGGGACTATAGTCTTAACCATGACATAGCACAGGTACCACAAATGGCTGAGTACAGGAAAAGCAGCACATAGTGAAATAAAAACAGCAATTTGAACAAACAAAAACAAAAAAAAAAAAAAAAAAAAAAAAAAAAAAAAAAAAAAAAAATACCTACTCTATTTTCTGTCTTTGCACTACTTTGCAACTTCTGGCAATATCTTTCCAGCTTAAATGATCCGATTATTCTCCAAATGGAATATCATCCTCTGTCGTGCAGAGGGGCACAACAGAAAACTTCTGCTTAGAGACATTGCAGCAAATATAGTGGACTAATTTCATCACCGTCAAAGCTACTTTGCTACCACATAAATTATTTTATGACTCCTTCTCTATATTTCATTGTACTCTTTGCATACTTTACCCAGAAGTGCCATAACTTTCCATGCAAAGCTCTGTTTCTCTGGGACAAAAAACAAGAAACAATGGCTAGTCAGAGCAAATTACAACAGATTGGATGCACTGGAGAAAAAATGACAGGAATCTGTTATTACACCATGTCCATGCTGGCACACAGCACAGTCTCTGTTCATGCAATGTATATGTATATTTTGTCATGTCCTGTGTTATATGTATAAATATCTTACAGTACTAGTGATGTCTGTGATGTTCTCTCATAGTCTGTGCTTTTCCACATTATCTTACTTGGCTGGTGCTGAGCTTCATTACGTACAGTCTTGCTGAGGTGCAGACGTGCTCTATTAAATCTATATTATTTGAGTTCCACAGACCCATGGAGAAGATCTTCAACCATTTCCTTACTTGAATTTTTTGCTGTGTGTTAAATCTGTCTAAACAATATTGCTGCTTTGCTTTCATTGTCATAAAGTAGAATGGCAATGGGGAGTCTAAGCCTAAAAACATTGATGGAAAGCAATAAACAAGAGAGGGGGGAAAAAAAGAAAGCAAGCCTCAAGAATTCAACAGTTCAGGATCTTATGGATTTGATGCTGAATAATAGGGAAAATGCAGAAATCAGCTGTGGAAAGAGGGTAGGGAACTTTGAAACAGGACTATATTTGTGACCAGGTAGCAAGGTTTTACTGCATGGATAAAAGGACATTGCCATAGGGGTTGAAAAGAACCTGGACTCATCAAATGTGCTGTTTTGTCAGTTTTGAGAGCTTCCTCGTGCCAATCCTGTCAAACTGAAGCAGGAACAGAGGAGCAGACAAAGCTTGTGAGCTGCTAGTTAACACACTCATGTTCAAAGTCCCTCATGGCAATTTCAAATTGTCCCTGCTTAGAAGTTTCACATCAGGGTTTTGCTGCCTAAATTCTTTCCTTTCTTGATCTCTGTGACCTGCACATGTACCTCTTTCCTCTTGAGACTGACATGATCACAGGCTGAAGAAGGTAAGAACTGTCCAGCACTGAAGAGGGAAATTCTGTCTGTAGCTACTGCAGATTGAATGTTAAAATAACATAGGACAAGATGACATAAGATAAAATCTACAGTGACCAGTGAGAAATAATTAGCACAAAAGATGCACTGCAGTACCATCGGCACCAGCTCATTTGGAACAATCAAAACAATTTTCTTGATTAGAAACACCAGTAAGATGACATTTTTTAGGCCACCTCAACCAATTTTATTTCCTCAATTAAGATATGTATCTCTATGACTGGGAAAAATAACGTGTGCAGCAAATTAGAAAGAGTCAGCATTGTGATTATTGCAGTGATACCCACCTGAGAACCAAGAACTCTGTGTGGTCTCCTTGCCACTACTGAGACAGTATTTCCATTTGCAAGGTGGAAGTTTAAAGGGTAGGAGATAAAGATGGGAAATCAAATGCAGGTGCTGGAATTACACTTAAAGCTAAATTATTGCTCATGATTCCTCTCAGAACAATTACCAGTTACTGCTTGCTGTGTTAGGGGCCATTCTCAACTCTGCATATGTTAGGTGAGAAGAGTAGAGCAGCTCCTTATTTCAGCCCATAAATAATTCATTTGCCTGGTCTGTTCCCACTGAATCAGCCTCTCCTAATTTCCTGTGGAGAATGGATATTCCATCAGCAAAACTATTGCAAATGAACAGATATACCATCAAAATATTTGTACTCCTGGTTAAAAAATGATCTTTGACCCATTGCTTAAATTAAAGTAAGTGATAAATCATAAGCACAGAGTCAGTGCCAGTACGGTACTTACACCAGTGTGACAGTAAAAATTTTGCTGTGTTAGTGCAACTGGCATCTTACTGTGGACTTTGGGAGATGGATGGCAAAACGGTAGCCAAGGGTTGTCTGGAAGGGTGAACCAGATGTGTTGCTGATTTGGAAATATGACACAATAAGTCCATCATCTTACTCCATAAATATAGGACAGCCTAGGGACCATTTGGCTCTTCTGCACAGTGGCAGGCTGCGTGCCAGGATATCTCCTTTAGTAGTGACATCTCTCGAGGTTAAGAGACTCCTTACTGCAACAGATCCTTGATAAGTGATCAATAGCATGTTAAATTTTGAAATCACAGCTAAGGAATACATAGGATTGATTGTGCATGCATATATTATCCTTTAGACATGAACTGTTGATCAGCTCTGGGATAAGGAGTAGATCCAACTGCAGCCAACCTCCTCTCTGAGAAGGAGTTCAGAACACAAGAGAATCCTTTCTGAACATCATGGATCACTGGGAAGTTCCCCCTGTCAGTTCTGTGTGACCTTGTTCTCTATGCAGTAAATAATCAAGTGTACCTTGACATTCAATCATGTTAAATCACTGTTGCATTTACCACTGAACATTGCTAATTCACTGTTTTATTTCAATAAAGGATGTTGCTACGTTTATAAGCAAAGTGCAGCACTCCACCTCTAACAGTGTTCCATGTGGGTGTGTGTGACTATAATTGTTTATGAACAGTAAGAAAATTCTACCACTTCTGACATTATTTCCTTCTGCTGCAACTTGTATTAAAATGCATTGGTGCTAAGTATCAAATAATATGATATAATTATTTGGTTTGGAAGGGACATTAAAATCCCTTCCCCTACAGTCATCTAACTCCAACCCCCTGCCCTAGGCAGGTACACCTTCCACTAGACCATGTTGCTCACAACCCATCCAATCTGGCCTTGAATACTGCCAGGGATGGGGTAACCACAGCTGTTTTAGGCTACCTGTACCAGTGCCTCATCACTCTCAGAGGGAAGAATTTCTTCTTAACTCTCAGTTTGAAGCTTTTTCTCCTTGTTCTGTCACTCTGTGCTCTTGTCAAAAGTCCCTCTCTATCTCTCTTGTAGCCCCCTTAGGTACCAAAAGGGGTTCTAAGGTCTCCCAGCATCCTTGATTGAACAATACCAATTCTCTCAGCCTGTTTCCACAGCAGAGGTGCACCATTGATGTCCTCTAGACTTGCTTCAACAGATCCACATCATCCTTTCATTAGGGTCCCCAGAGCTGAATGCAATACTATGGGTAGGGGTCTCACTAGAGCAGAGTGGGGGGATTCAATCTCCTACCCTCACCTGATGGTCACACTTCTTTTGATATAGCCCAGGACACAGTTGGTTTTCTGAGATGCAAGCACACACTGACAGGTCACATCCATCATTTCATCCACCAACACATGCCAGTCCTTAAAGTATAAAAGTACACTCCATTTTGCCTGTTTAGCTCCCACTTTTCTCTCAGTATAACTTACAGAGGTAGCTTGTAGATACCTGGGTAAGTCTGAAGTCCAGGGCTTTTCCTTGACTCCTCATTATGTGATTGACATATTAGGCTCCATTTGATATAATTTGTGGGCATTTGTAGAGTTCTCTGGGATATTTGGCTAAGAAACACTCTGAAGAGTGTGTATAGGTACACCTGAACAAAGTTACACACTTGTATCTGAGTTTGAGCATTTAGCACACCTATTAAAGAACTGCTGATTTATATTTTTTCGTTAACAGCTGTGCATTCACTGAGCATCAAAAGCTTACTTAATCAGGTCTGTTCTGAATCATCTTCTGGAAGTCCTTGTCTGTGCTTATTTAATATAGGAAGGAGACTGATAAAATTTATTTCAAACTTCCTGGAAAATGGGTAAAGTTAGGTGAGATGTAAACATAGAGATGGAAATAGTATAATTCATTTGCATATGCAAAATTTGGGAAAAGAACTAGTGATTTCCAATAAAATGTTTGAAAACAAAGATGCTTTAAAGACTGATTTGCAAAATATTATTGTCTTCATTTTTTGTTACTAAATTGATTTCAGTTTTTGATACAATATGTTTCTGAAAGAAGACAGAGAAAATATTTTCAAAAAGGGTTGTAAATAGTTTTTTTTTTGTGGGCTCTAGTCAGGGCACTGAATATTCCTATTAACAACATGGGACAAAGGAAGAGCATTTAAATGGAAAATAACTAAATAATAGTTTATCCATATAATTATACTACAGTGAAATAATTAATGCCAAAATACTTTCCAGGATTGTACCTGTCATGAAAAAAAAACCCAAACCAAATAAACCGCACTGTCAAATATCATCACTTTTTGACAAAACTCTGTCCTGAAAGAGGAGAAAAATGATTAAAAACTTCAATTCAAAAAGTGACTTTTATTTCAACAATAAATAACATACAAGTCACATTGTAAAATGAGACCCTTAATCATTTTCTACCATATTATTTGTCAAAATATAGACAGGAAAAAATGATCACTCATAAATAAAAGTTAACCTTTTTTTTCCGTTTTCAGGATGGGGGGAGTAAATGTAGTATTTGTTAAAGTTCTTAGAGGGGAAGGAGAAGGAAACAAATGGCTGAATTTTGAAAAGGAAGAAAACAGGTCTAATAAACTCCGTACAATCAACCAGACTGAGTAATCAAAAATTTATTATTTGTGGAATCTGTGGTAGAAAAAAGCACTTTTATTGGAATATTAACACTGAAGGGTTTGAAAACATCAGAGGAACAATACTTTTTAAGCCCTACCAGCATTGCTTATGATATATAATCTCAGTCTAATTTAATCTTAATTGAATTTCCCATTGTCATTGTCCAAATGATGGTTTTGGTTTGTTCTTTTCTAGCTGCTTTCAGGTATTAGATAAAATCGCAGAAATAGTTTTATGCTTAGCATGTTTTCAGAAGGCACAAGTGTGTAGAATACAGTATTACACAAATCAGAAGAAAGAACAGGGATGTTTCGTTAATATTTTTGAAATTTATTTGTAGGGTTTACTTTTCTTATGACAAGTTTTTAGAACTAAAGACAGCATCCTGCAACTGAAACACTTTCCAGCTGATTTCTGTAGGGTTTCATATTTGTGGCAACCTCAGCTCTGATGTTTTTCATCCTTTACATACCATTTCATGTAAAAGTAGAAAGAAATTGACAGTAAACCAATTTTGTTTTGATTGTAGACAATGGATTACAGTTTGCAGGTAGCAGGAAACTAACAACAGTTAAAAACATCCAGTAATTTCCAGTAAATTATCACAATACTATCCCTCAATTTGCAAGTTTTAGCATCCCAAAATAGTCATTCTTTCTATGAATATGACTTGTAGGCTCAAAGAGCTCAGTGATGGTGCTGGTGTGTGTTCTTGTCCATTTTACAGGTAGTCATATTCTGTTTGGATAAGGAGCAAAATAATCAAACTTCTGGCAAAAGCATATAAATCCACTGATTTTTGTGTTCTGGAAATGCTTTTAAAGATATCAGGCTTAGCTGAAACTGTCTCCATTATATGAATTTTTTGTTGGTTGAAATGACATCAGAAGTTCACGTAGTATTGTATCATCAATATATGACAGACTTCTGCAAGTTTTTTTGTGGAATAAGGGGAGAATTAAGAGCACGGGTCAGCACAGAAAACCTCAGCGACAGAGCTGTAAATGGAATGCCAGCGTCCTGAAATTATGTTTTCAGTTGTTGAAATTTAAACCACTGGTTTCATATTGAAGTTACACATAAATTAACATGCAGGGAAAAGCCTGGAGTAGAGTGAAGAGAGTTACTTGGTAAATCCTTGGTGCTGAAGTTGACAGACTAGATTTCAATTTGGCCAGAAGATGCTCATGCATCTTATAACGTATATTAATACACTATCATTGGTTTCAGGGGCACCCATCTCTATTTAGATACTCTTTGTCAGTGTGTCAAGAAATATCTGACCACAGGATGAATGCAAGAATAGGCATGGTTTCAAGTCTTTCAGCTGACATGGAGCTCAGGAAGTCTCTTTTGTCATAGCTGCATCACTTATGGAGCACACAGCCCATGGTAGCTCTGGGACTCAATCATGTGCATTGATTTCTCTGCTCAGATTGCTGTATGGGAGACTCTTCCATCCGTATTTTCAGAAAGGGGTGAAAGGTCCATATTGAGGACAGAGCATCTTTCTTCTGTATCAGAGTTTACTGAAGATCCAAGGTGTTTCCAATTGAATTTGGTGAATCTATATCTTCTGAAACAACTTACAAGAAGGGGACATTTTGTTTAAACCCAGACGAAACAAGACTAGGATGGATACCTCCATTTCTGCTGCTACCATATTCAGTGTGCCCCCACGGAGAGTTTCACCTGGGTAGGTTAATTACAGTGCCCACAATGTGCCTATGACACTCAGCTCTTTTTGAAAGTACTTTCCCTCCAGGGTGGGCCATCAGGCCTCTGACACTTATATTTGGATATGGAATCCATAAAGAAATATGAGTCATTCAGGCTGGAGCTCAAGTCTGTTATTCCTCTTTAATAGCTCTTGGGCATCTTGTTTTCATTATAGTTGAACTTAAGCAACAAGCATGCTTTTATTTGCCTAGCAAGGCAAGTGCATCTGCTAAAGATGTGTACATCTTTTTTAAGTGTGTCAATTTATATGCAAAATAGTTTCAGCACTTGTGCCCATGGACAGCTGCCAACACAGCTCTTAGCATCTCAGGTCTGGACAGCAAGACGCCACATTTGTTTTCCTTCTTTCTCACTTCATGTTTGTCTCTTTTCCCCTATCTCTTTTGAACTGATTTGGGGAAATAATGCTCCCAATTTTATCCAGCAATATTTATAACTATTCCCATGCAGATGGTTTTACAAAGCCCTCAATAGAAATTAGTTGAGGCATCTCAGAACAGCTATGGTCTATCGTAAGGAAGAGTAGAAGATAACCAAGATTTTACATAATGCAGCACACTTGGCATTCTTAGTAAAAAAGAAGCCAAGTCTTGTCTTTGCATTGAGAAATTCTTTCTATTAATGTGATAAAGA
>NW_008679667.1:0-5881 GCF_000695815.1 Acanthisitta chloris | reverse complement strand
GAGTAAAACCTACTTTCTGCCCATCTAAATTTAACCTGTCCTACAAATGATTAGAAGATTTCATCCTTTGTTGTTCTCTCATTTTTCTCCTTTCTTCTTGAACACTGAATTTATTATTTAAATGTTAAAAAGAGAAACCAAATGTTATAGTTATTAACTTTTGGAATCAACTATAATCTTCCTATTAAATCCTTCCATCCAGGTACAGGCAATTATTTGCTTAATATAAAGGTGCAGAGAATGTAGACACACAGGGTTTCAGAAAGCCCAGTTTAATAAGACAGGTGGGTAGCTAATAATGTGGAAAATTACTTGCAGATTGAGGGTATTGGGAATGACTAATGGCCAAAACTAAGTCAGTAAATTAGTTGCAAAATGATACTATTTGCAGTAGTTGTGCGAGTAGGGGGCTTAATGGCACAGTGGCATGTGGCAGTGATCTGTGCTTGAATATGGCCCAAATTCAGGAAAACATGCCATGGCTTTTTTTTTTCCTTTGCTCCCTCCCTCGTTCCACCCCACCTCCACTCCCCAATTTTCTTTTAAATTATTATTCTTTCCATGTACTCTGTGCATTGATGTAAGGTTTAATAGCACAGGTGCAAAAGCCTAGATAGCATTGCAACATGTAACAACAAAGTTGTCATCAAGGTCAAATGCATTGAAACTGAGACTTTGGTTTTCTTTAAAAGCCAAACCAGGTTCAAATAAGCAAAGCACAGTTCATTGGGTAAGATTCTGAAGTGCAGAGAAGGAAAAATTTCAAATAGTATTTTTTTCTCCTAATTTAAGATATTCCATAAGTTTCTAATTCCAAAAGGCACTCATATATTGTGTCCAATGGGACCATTTATGTATTCAAAATTAGCCACGTCTAAGTATTTGGGGATTGAATTAGCTACCCCAAAATAAGTGATTCAACAGTCTGGTCATGGGTAATATCCAAACAATTTGCAGACAAGGTTGTCTTCTCCAAAATCTAAGTACTCTTAAGTGAGAGAGTGAACAACACACTTAAGATCCCAAAGGAATAGGCCAGAAGCAAGAACTGAACAGCATACGTGTCTGTTTAATCTTAGGTTTGTCCACCTGCCTGAGGTACAGATTATATATTGTTTCTGATGGGGCTCGTAATATGATAAACGATTTTATCATGACATTATCATGTTGTAATGGTACTTATTCTCAGAGAGTGTTTTTAAACACAATATTGTGAACTAGTAACGACTATATTAGCTTTTTCCACTATGACTATCCCATGTAACTATTATTGCCGGCCAGGGGTACCCAGAATACCCTGAACACTACATGGAATTAAAAGCATTGAAACATTTGATCTTCGAGGTGTCTTCCAACCTGGTTGATTCTATGATTTCACCAAATTTTTTTAAGTTTCCCAAATTAGTTTTTCAATACCTTTACAAGTGGAACTAGGTAGAGTTTATATTTTTCTTAATTTTTTAAAAACTATTCCAGTTTCACTGGAAACACTAAAAAAGAAAAAAAAGCTGAAGGTAGAAAAAATGTGCACTTCCAAATGTATATGCATCTTTTAGAAAAACCTATCCTCTGGAATTTGACTATAACAAGAAACATATACACATGCATTAACTTGCACATACCTGCACACTCCTGTACAGATACCTATACTAAAGAATGTAAGATTAATGTTACCCCATACAACAAATTTCTAGATAAAGTTATTTTCTTAGTAAAGTTGAAAATATATAGCTGCTTATGACTGTTTAAGAGAGAATATTCAAATGTTAACACTAGTAAAAACAACAGTTTCAGTTATGCCCTCTACTAATTGGAGTTGTGCTCCAGGTATTTCTCACCTTCTTCCACTGTTGAGAATGACCTCCCCCATGATTTGCCCTCTGTGCTCCTCATGTGGACGTTCCCTAAGGAATCACTCTACATTAGCAGAGATCCAGTCTTTAACCTGGTTAATATTCAAACACAGCTTACATGATTTCTCCAGGACCTAAACTGTATTCTTCAAAGACTTACTATTAGATTTGAAAGACTGAAATTATTTCTTGGGAACTCTCATAGTAAGGACCACATGCAATGATGCTTAAATATAATTCTCAGGGGCTGAACATCTGATACAGACTCATCTGTCTTTGGGTGGTGATCGTCTCTGTGTTCTTACCTTCCTTTCTTAACCTTTGCATTACTTTTTATCACAAAATGTCATTGAAACTGACTTCTCTGCCACTGTAAGATTTTTTTTCTACAGAACATTTGTGGATTTTTTTATATATACAGATGCCATAAAAAGGTAGGCAATTTGATTTTGTAATTACTGATAAGAGAAGCAAAATCCTATCATGTGCATCTTTTTATGACCCAAAAAATTGACTCAAGTGGCATTAAAAAAGAAAGACAACATATCCAAAGACTAACTCAAGTTTTAAAACCTCACAGAGGTTTATAATTACACTGAGGTCTGACCTTCCGTTGAGTAGTATAAATCATGGGAATATAACTCCACTGTATCTGTAAAAATATGGCCTTCATTTTTTGAACTTGTAAATATACTGGTGTCACAAATTATTGGCACAAAATTAGTCTGATTTCCATGGAAAGGCTTTCTATTGAAGTAAATTATAATTGATCTAGTGGTTATGGAGGGACAGTAATAATTTACACTGGTATGGTCTAATCAGTTGTATATGGTAGCAGGTCACATCTGCCTGGCCTATTATTTCCCTTGAAGAAGTAAAAAAAAAAAATTTAAAAATAAAAAGTGTTTTAGCTGTAAAAGCAACTGGACCAGTCAGCCTACCTGCCACTTTCTAGTACAGATAACCCAACTAAGACAGCATGCTAGAAGTGGGAAGAAATTGATAAACTTCTGGTGTACCCAAAAGTTTGAGAGTCGGAACAGTCAAAATTGGGCTAACAGACTAATGAGCTGCCTGGCAGTTTCTAAAATTCCCACTGTAATTTCACAGATTATTTCTAAATAATGTGGTTTTGGTTGGCTTGGTTGTAGGGATTTCCATCCTGTATATGTTTAGGTGCAAGTCATGGCCATGAAACCAGATAGGAAAATTTTACCTGCAGATGATGAAAAGAACATGATCCTGTTTTCAACTGAGCGTTCCTGAGATCAAAATTACCCTATGGTAGATAGGCTTAACTCTTCAGGGCAGTGCCACAGCTGTGGGGTACAAACAAAACAGGATTTCTCCACTTTGAGGGCATAAACCTGGGACTAAGGCTTTTGTATTATATACATTTGATGGCAGTCATTGCTTCTATCCCCTCACCTTCATCAGCAAAAATATTTAGGTTTGCTCTTTAATGTCACGCTTCTTGGTTACTTGTAATTGAAACAGAGGTGTTCCGAGTGGCAAAATCAATTAGAAATCTATTCAATTGACCCTTTTGTATAATTCATCATGGGATTTAGAGCTTCTGAGCTTGGATCATTTAGTTCTCAGGAGTCTTTAATACCTGATCATGATTTCTGGTGGGACAGCACTTGGTATACTTGGTGGAATATGAAGATAACTGAAAATTTATTTACTGTATCAAATGTTGATGTTGCCAGAAGAGTGGTTTGAGATGAGGATTATCTTTCACAGCAAATTAATTGCAAAGAACAACTTAATTTGAGGAGCTATAGACAAGTAAGAAAGAAGAAAAAATGTAAACCCCTGCAGGTATTGGATTAAAAGGTATTTGAGCAATTCTGTTTAAATGAGCTCTTTCATCATGAACAAGGAAAAAATGCTTTAATAAGAAGTAGTTATTAAAATCTTTTTCTCAGGATAGATAATGACACAAGGAAACTTAACTTTGTGCTAGTTTACCCTCCTGATCAGGCAATCACCCTATTTTCTTGTTTTGGAAATGACACGATACTACAGGTTAGTCATCCTTAGCCTGTGGTAAGTGTGGATACTCTATAAAGGCAGTAGAAGTACTCATGGTAGAACTTCGCCTTTATTAGCCACATTTCTCTATGAACTATGAAATTCTTTATATATCTCCAACTTCTGTGCCATTATTCCTCATTGTTTTTTTCAGTTACTTGTATGAGAGGCAATTTTTCCTAAGGACTGGGAACACCAAGGTGAATTAAAAAGCCTATTTCTATTTTAGTCTGTATGTAAAGAAACTTGGCATGATATCTCTTCTGTCATAAATTTTCAGTGTAGTTTGGATCATGTCACTTATATACCCTTGCTGATCACATGGTGATTTCAGTAGGCTCTGAGCACACCTACATGTCTTAAAGGATCTGTGGATTTAGGCTTTATTGCCTAGTAGAAATTAAGGTCTTAATTCCTTTTGCTGCCATCAAGAGAATGTATTTATTTAAAAATACAGAGGAGGTTTCAGACAAGCATATATCAGTGTGATAAAAGAAGCCTCAGATCTGTAAAATAAAGTACCAAGTTGTGCTGGTTTGAAAGCAAGCCAGTGAGAGACTCCTAGTCAGAAATACAATTTCATAGGAAAAAAAAAAAAAGCAACAAATGCAACAGTACAAAAAGGAACCACTGACAGAGTCAGAAAGTAACCTGACACCCTGTCAGTCAGGGTGTTGGTAGTAGTCTGATTAAATGGTGGCTGCAGTCCTCCTGAAGTGATGGGTCTGTTGGAGCAGTGATCCCAGAGATCTGGTCCTCACCCAAAGGTCTGGTGGCAGCTCTTGTCCTCTGGGAATCCAGCAGGCAAAGTGCCCTGTGCTGGTCCAAACCCCAGCTTATATCCCTATGGGAATGCTTGGCTCCCCACCCCTATGTGGGAATGCTTGGCTCCCCTGCCTAGGGTGAAGCACCTCACAATGGGACTATGTAACTCTATGCATGCCTGAGTCCAGATAGCCCATTAAACAGAGAGAGCCCCCTGAGGGAGCCACCTGGGACAAGGAGATAACGATCACTGCCCCCACCTGCTTTAACAGCTTGTGGAGGTGACAATAGAATACATACCATTGGCTAACCCCACACTGCAACCCAGGACACAAATTTAGTATGTTTGGTTGTTTTTCTTCTTTTCCCAGCATTGCCTGTGAGTAACCAAGTAATGACTATGCCATTATTTAACAGCACACAGAATAATTCAATAAGCTTAAGAAATATTAACGTTCACCTGCATTAAAAATATGATAGTTGGTCTTGGGTTTTTGGACTGGATATCTAACATGCCTGAAGAAATGCTGATTCCCCATGTATTTGAAACTGTTGCAGTACCTCTACACTTCTTCTGTTGAACTCTCATGTCCAGAATTGGCTGTTGCACATCACAGAATTATAGAATGGGTTGAATTGGAAGAGGCTTTCAAAGACAATCTTAGTCCAACCTCACTACCATGAGCTGGGACATCTTTCTCTAGATCAGGTTGTTCAAAACCACAACCAGCCTGGCAATGAACTCTTTGAGTGATGAGCCATCCATGAATTCTGTGGGTAACCTCTTCGAGTGCTTCACCACCCTCATCATCTTCCCTACAAACAATATAAATTCACCCTCTTGCACTTTAAAACCATTGTCCATAGTCCTGTCACTACAAGCCTACGTAAAATTCTGTGTTTCTTATAAGTCCCCTTTAAGCACTGAATGGGGCTCTAAGCTGTCCCTGAAACCTTCGTTTATCCAGGCTGAACAGCCCAAATTCTCATCCTGTTTCCATTGGAGAGGTGCTCAAGCTCCCTGAGCACCTTCATGGCCTCCTTTAGACTGACCTTCCTGTGCTGGGGACCCCAGAGCTCGATGCAGTACTCCAGGTGGAGTCTTACAGGAGTGGAGGAGAAGGAGAGAATCCCCTCCCTTGACCTACTGGTCACACTGCTCTTTATGCAGCTCAGAATATGACTGGCTTTCTGGGCTACAAGTGCACAATGCCAGCTCATGTCCA
>NW_008679666.1:2407-14767 GCF_000695815.1 Acanthisitta chloris | reverse complement strand
TCTTCGTGTCGCTGCTGTGGACTTCTGCGGAGTCCTCTTCCAATACAGACACCCGGAAAGGTAATTTCGCTCTCGCTAGCCTGATTGAACATATTTCTTCAGCTTCTGCTGCTGAGGATGGGACTGACGCTGGCTTAAAAATTCCCTCAAGTATTACGAATTTAAAAGTTTAAAAATATTTGCTCCTGAATTAGCTAGGAGTAGAACCAGCTGAACTCAGAGGAGCATTAAAGGCGGAGCGACTGGGCCGGGGCGGGGAGTGGATGTGGCCGGAGCTCCAGCGCTGCCCGCAGCGGGCGGGTGGTTTCAGCAGAGCAGATCCACGGTGCAGAGTCTTGCTTGGAGCACGAAGGGCATTATGTAATCCACTTAATCCCACAGTTCTCTGTCTGGGGTCTTTAGCGGGTTGGGTTGTTCTTTAGGTGATAACCAATGCCTGGATTTTTCTCTTTGGGTTTCGTGCATTCCCTTTCTTTTTCTCAGCCGTGCCATTAGCTTTTGAGATATACGAAGTAACCAGAAGCGGACGCATTTTGTGAGAGTAGTAAGACTGTGTGTTCAGAATTCAATTAACCCAACTGAAGTTTTGGTCCTGTCGGGCTTCGCTGTTTTTAGGTAGGTTGCTTTGCTCTTGAAAAAAACTTCAAGTAGTCGCTTTACCATATTTCTGGGTATGGCTTTTTCATTATTGAATAGACTCCAATTGTGTTGTTTCTCAGAACTAGTGTGAATTCTTTCTCAATATTCTATTAGTTTAATCCTTTTATATAACATCTAATCAGATACTAGTAATTTTTTTTGCTAAGTGTTTTGTTGCTTTAGCTGTTGAAGTAGTTAAAAGGATGCTCATATCCTTCTGTTCCATTTTAATATAATTCAGATGTTGAAGTAAATATGCGTACTTCAGTAGTATCTTGAACTGAAATTTTCATTGCATTGTGTTCAGTGAAATTGTGAGGAAAAATTCTTTAGAATTTCTTATTTGAGCAGTATATAATGAAAGATGATGATTTTTAAAAAAAAACAAACAAAAACCCCAACAAAAAAACCCACATACAAACAGCACCCAAGCAAACACCCCTAACAGTTTGAATATCTTGCCTGTTACAGTTACAGCAACACTAAAAGTTGCAAACTTACAGCTATATTTATTAATTTGATTTTGTTCTTGGATAGTTTCCATGAAGTAATTAATTTAAACATACAATTAGAATACTTTGTATTTAATGTAAATAGAAAATTTCTAGGTAAGTGTTTGCAAGAACTGGGCTTTTGAGGCCAGTATGTAGTGAAGTACTCAAAGATATGTGTAACAGGATCCACTTTGTTGTTATGATTTGCAGAGAGAGGAGGACTTGAATAATTGCTGATATGGAAGAACTGCATTTGTGTTATCTGAGAAATCACAAGTTAATATTTGAGATATTCTTTAAGATTAGATAGGTGTTTTCCCTGTTTTTCTGTCAGCCTTAATGAGAAGGTTAATTGCCAAAAAATGAATTGAAATTACTGCCTGTGGGCAGTTTTGCTTTCTAATTTTATAGGCTACTTCTTTTTTTATAAGAGAGTTAAAGAGATAAAGTTGATAAAATGATCTGGCTGGCCTTTTATAAGGCTGTCCTAGAAGGGGTAGGTGATGTCACCTGGATCTCTTTTATTTCTTGGCCTCATTGCTGCAATAGTAGTTTATTAGTTTTCTGCAGTTTCTTTCATAGAATTTTCCTACTTTATATGAAAAATGCAGTATAATTGTAAAGGGGATGTATATTTTTCTTACTGTATTCTTTTCATTGTTACTATATCTTACCATCAACAGGAACTGTGTTTGCAGAACAGAAGGTGAGATAGTCATGTTGTTGGGATGTGTTGATCTCTGATGATCATGATGATCATGAGTCTGATGATGCTACTGTAATGAGCACAGAGATTTACATCATACATGCCCAAATGATGTCAGGCTATAACTTAGGCACTCACAGCATATCTTAGTCAGAAGTTTAAGTTACTCATCTGTACTTGTGGAATTGTATGCTTAAGGTAACTTGTGATCAGAGCTGGTTTTGTCCTGGTTTCAATACAAGTACAGATAAAGCATATATCAAGCCCATTTGTTATTAGAGTGATTTTTAGTGCAATTTCACATGTAGTGCCTTGTTCATGTTCCAGAATTATATTTTAGACTTAAAATAACTGGTTTCTTAAGACTGTTGATCTCCAAAGCTTTTACCAAGGCTGATTCTAAATGAAGGGGCTTTTGTGACTTTTCGTTTAGTTTTTACCATAATAATTTCTGTATGGATGAATCAGTAAGAAATTATGTTCTATGTTTTCTAACACTAAGGTGATTAAAAAAACTCTATTGGTGTGCTAGATTAATGGTAGTCTTTATATATTGTTCTTTTAATCTAGTGGAAAATCTGACTACTGAAAGTTAAGATTCTGCTTCTAGAGTCATTCTCCATATAAATCATGTCTAGCAACGATTCTTTTATTTAGAACAAGTACTTGCGGATTTCTTCCCTCGGAAGACCCATGAAAAACAGCAGATCCCTAGCAAAATTTTACACAAAACACTTAGTGAACTTCCTCAAGAAGATACCTTCAACTGAATGCAAACAATGTTTCTGTTATACTAGAACTGGTTTGTCATTCATTGTATTCACATGAGTGTGTTCTTCAACTCTGGATCTGGAATGGAACCAGGATGTAAGAAAGTCCCCAGGGCTTATAGAGTAATTCTGCTGTAGCTGTTTGAAAGCCCTACTGAGTCAGCATTTCCGCCTAGTAGCTATCCACCAGATGCCACAATTTAATGTCAACTAAACAGGCATTATCCTTCCTCAAAACGTATTCTGCTCAGACACTTCGATGAGGGATTAAACTTAATGTTACTTCAGGGGGAAAACAATACTTCATCCATGATCTTCAGCATGTCATGTCATATGTGGGAACAGCCCATTTTTAGCACTTTCAATCTGTCTTGGGGCACAGCACCACCTGATCTGATTAACTGTGGTTACTGCAGTACTGCCCTGTGCATGAATTCCACAGGCCAGCTTCCAGTCTTCTGAAATTACTTTGACAAATAGCAAATATTTTCTGAGTGAGATAATATTTGTAGTGTTACTAGGCTTTTTATATAGCTACAAGTAAAGTAAACTCCTGTTCTAATTCTTTCTGATAAGTGGATTGGGAAACAAGTGAGAAATTCTGTAGCTGTCATTGTATGCTGGTACAGAGTGTAATCTGCTGTTCTGGGCAGAACAAACTATTTATACCTCACTTTTGGAGGTACATAGCCTTTTAAATTTTTTCCCCAAAATAATATTCACCCCCGCAGAATAAGGTATATCATCTAACTTTGCCTTCAGCTTTTTTGAAAAGGTGGGAAAACTCACTCAGACCAGTTTAATAGCAAGTGTGTTTGAGTATAGGATCATAAGCACAAAGCCTGTTGTGGCATCACAGCAGTTGCCCTGGACTATGAAGATGGATTTCCCAAGTAGAGGTGAAAGAAGTTGCTCCTTTGGTGCTCACAACGATAAGAGAAGTAAAGGAACAAAAAAAAGTATAGGTTTTTTCCTGTGCAGAAGACTGCCTCAGCCTTTTGACTATCCCTAGACCTCCCCATTTCCTGTCCTGACTTGTGAGTAAAATGAAACTAAATGTACATATAATCTCATCTGACAGGGAACAGATAAGCTATTCCAAAATTCAGTGGCTAATTGTGCTGATTGCATATCTACGTAACTCGAGGTTATAGTTTCTTTAGCCAGCAGAAATCTGGTCATTTATTCAGGGTCTTCATTCTTTTATTTAGAACACCTACCTTTTTTTGTGGGAGGTGATTAGTACACCCTTCCTGCCATCTTCTCTAAACTGATAGTGTTGATCTCCCATGTCTAAGCATCTGTAGTTTCCCTCGGTCTTTAAGAAAACTGGGGACTTGGGGTGAAAGCTCTTGGCTGCAGCAACCTCTTTTTTACGCCCTACAAAGAGGAGTATTATTTCAGGAATGCTCATTCTGTTTGTCAGACTGTCTTGTGTTTGCTACTCTGAAAGTATACGCATTGTGTTGTACCACATGGAAGGGACCATTCACACATCCAAAATATGGATAGTTGTTTTGTGATGCATGTTAATAGTGTTTTTACAATGGTGTCCTTGAAGGGTTTTTTTAAGAAAAATTTACACAGGCATGAAAACTATGCTTGTATACAAGTTAGAGGACAAAATCTGAAATATGATCTAAATATTGTCAGGTATTATAGTTAGCAGTAAGATGTTATTGTCAGATGACCCTAATATTTCTCAAACAGCATGCTACTGTAGACATCTAAAATCAGCTTGGTTTGTTCCCTTTTGTAAACATGAGTCTCTCAGTCAAAGCTGCTGCATGAAACTGTACAAGTGTTTTGGTTAACAGGGACCTGTCAGGAGCTGAGCTTGAGACCTGTAGATAGATGTGGTATGAAAAAGTTGTTTAAGTTGATATAAAATGTCAGATGCAAAAAAAAGCAGTGTAAATGCCTATCTTGGGTGTGCTGGTTTCCAGCATGGTTCTTGGCAAATTTCATCATTCCTCCTGCCCCTGAGAAAAAGTATTGTCACAACAAAGTATTTTCCCCTCTTCCATTCTCCCTGCTGTAAATTAAGAGGACACAATGTCTTCTTTTATGGACAGCTGTGTCTTTACCTAGCTTGTTTTAGACGTGTGTGTTTACTTTTTTTTTCTCCCCTCACTCTGTTAACCAAGGCTTTGAATCAGTACTATAGATTATATTGCTTTACCAAATATCCTTGAAAGAGCATTTGGTTTGGGACTTTTTTGTTAAAGCATGAAAAAAACACTCCAGTCATATCATTAATATAATACTAATTCCTGTGTGCAATACAGCTAATCATTTCCTTGCAGGCTTTGGAAGCATTTACATCAGCCTATATGTGGAGCAAGGATGTGTTTATGACTGGATTTTAGTGGTAAAAAGCTCTACAGTGCTAAGTCAGAAGCATCATCTTGTTCAGCCTTCTAAGTTTTTACCTTCATGCACATTTCATATTGCTGATACTGCTTGCTGGAGCCCATACCTCATGATTGGAATACATATTCCCTGTATTTAGTAAATGCAGTAGTGATTTCTGGCTGCAAAGGTCTTCATAGCCTCAATATACTGCAACGCGGCAACATATTTTAATTTTTCTTTACAACGTATGTATTTGTCAATGAGAAGAACACTTCTCTTAATGTCTTAAGATGAGGAATTTCATTTCCTCCAAAGAAACTTCAAAACTCATGCTTGTTCTTTCCCTGGGTAATCATATTTTAGTCTTAATATCTGTCATGGCTTTAGACGTACCACTGTCCTTAAATACTGTGCTCATTGTGAAGTAGCTAATAATATCAAATAATAATATCAAATAATATCAAATAGAAATATGCATATATATATTTAAGTCTATATTTTGTTGAATGTTTCTGCTAAAATTGTGTATTATTATCTAGAGACATTGTGTTTGCATTTTTCATTTGGTTTTCTTTTTTTTAAATATAGGATTGTGATGAAACTGATACCATTCTCTCTTCCTGTTTCAGACTAGAAGATGAATAATCTTTCCTTTAGTGAACTGTGTTGCCTCTTCTGTTGTCCACCATGTCCAGGGAAAATTGCCTCCAAGCTGGCATTCTTACCTCCTGATCCCACGTACACACTGATGTGTGATGAAAGTGGTAGTCGCTGGACTTTGCATCTCTCAGAGCGAGCAGATTGGCAGTATTCCTCTAGAGAAAAAGATGCCATTGAATGCTTCATGACTAGAACGAGTAAAGGTAACAGGATTGCCTGTATGTTTGTGCGTTGCTCACCTAACGCCAAGTACACTTTGCTCTTTTCGCATGGAAATGCTGTTGACCTAGGTCAGATGAGCAGCTTTTACATAGGACTGGGTTCACGGATTAATTGCAACATATTCTCATATGATTATTCTGGATATGGTGCAAGTTCTGGAAAGCCAACAGAGAAGAATCTCTATGCTGACATTGATGCTGCTTGGGTGGCTCTTAGGACAAGGTAAGACATTAGTTGCCATTTTAATTCTACACCATGCTTTTCAAATGGTTGTACTTCATCTGTATTGGTAGTATAAACAGGAGTGCTGTATTTTAGGATCAGTGGATTCATATCCAAGCTGACTGCTGGTGCCTTACGCAGAAGGCACTGTCAGTATTAAGCACAATCAGGGTATAGAACTTTTATACTAGAAAAATTCAGAAGGTGGAAAAAATATTTAATAATTGATTCCCCAGCAGTGGACCCGCTGGTGTGATGTGGGTGAGAGAAAAGGTAGGTTGTTTTTTCAGATAATTCCATCACCTACTTTTTTTCTTGTGGGGAGAGGCAGTGAAAAAGCTGTTATAAGAGAACCTGGTGAGATTTTGTATTTCTGTATGGTGTTCAGATAACCTTTGTTTCAGAATTCAAACTGGCAGCATTTTCAAGGACAGAAACATCCTTTTGTTTTATACAGAAAGCTATCTCCGCAAAATATAATGGATGGGAGAGGTTGTAATGGATCTGTGTAAATACATTATGGTGGGAACATAAAAGCAGGACTTTGGATCAGTGGTGTTAGCTCAAATAGAATAAAACTGGACAAGGAAAAAACGCAAATTGGAAGGATGTTGTTTCAGCAGTTTGTGTTCTAAGCCTCTGGTTTTGGGGAGATAGAGTAGGAAGATGAAAGACTCTGGAGGCAGTCGCTGGTACAGGTGAGAATCCTAGGCACCAAATAAGTGCAGCTCCTTAAATTTGAGAGCATTTTTTACCATGATTTGTTCCACTTAGATCAATATTCTTGTGTTACCAATACGCAAACTACAAAAAGGGTCTTTTCAAAATACCTTGCAATCAAAAGAATAGCTGTTAACCAAAAAGATTCCCAGCCTATTGTGTATTTTGCGCCAAAAAGCTCCAAACCCTGAATTTAATGTAGAGCATCTTGTTATGGTTCAGTCATAGCATGAGCATGCTGTTTAATAATTACAGTATCAGGGATGTGACTGAGAGTGAGGACATGTATAAAGACTCTTGAAATGCTGGAGTGTGTTAGTTGTCACAGTGAGTTTAGAAATGTAGTATTAACAAGCGGCTTGTCCCTATTCTCTGTTTTAAGTACGTATATTGTCTCGCATTTCTATTACATTATAAAAGCAATAATACTTCTTTTTAAAGAGGAATATTTTATTTCTATGTTAAAGTATGGGAAAAGCTTATCATAAACCTCATTCAACCACAGAGGACAGGTTTTCAACCTCATACATTCAAAAAACTTGCATACTGCGTTGTTAGATTAAGTTTTGGCATTTATTTTTATTACAGTGGGAAGCTGAGATATATGTAGATGTGTTCCATAAGCCAAGAGCTGCAACAGGTGCGCTGTTTACTCTGGTTTGTAGTTGATAAATAATCTGAAAGTTAGCTACTTTGTGAAATCCCAGTAGTGCTGAACAGAAACGTAATGTGATTTGTGAACAATATGGGAGACAGTCCAAATTATTTAAATGTATCAGAGAATGGAAGAGAACTGGATGGTGAAACATAATACTTTATTTATGACAGTTTACAGACTCTGTTTAAGGAACTAATTTGTCGTTATTGTCTCTTCTTCTTCTGATAAATGTCCAAGTACAAAACCTACAAGGAAATGTGATTACAATTTGAATTCACACCTTCATTCTTAAACAATGATTAGTGTACTTTACCTAATCAAATGAGATTGTTCATTATTGATAGGACAAGGGGTAAATGGCTTTAAACTGAAAGAAGGTAGATTTAGATTAGATATTAGGAAGCAGCTCTTTTCTCTGAGGGTGATGAGGCACTGGAACAGGTTGCCTGCCCAGAGAAGTTGTAAGCAACTTAGCCATCCCTGGAACTGTTCAAGTCCAGGTTGAATGGGGCTTTGAGCAACCTGATCTAGTGGAAGGTGTCCCTGCCCATGTCCAGGGGAGGTGGAATTAGATCATCTTTAAAGATCTCTTCCAACCCAAACCATTCTGTGATTATAATGTCCCATCTGAGCATGCTCTTTGCTGGACAGACATTGTTGGTGGGGGACTTCTAAATATGTATAACATCTACTAGCATTTCCCTCTTCTGTTCAGAAATTACCTAATCTCAGTTCCATTTGTTGCCTGTGTTTTTTTGTGCCAAAACCTCCTATGAAAATTAAGTAATTTTGGAGTGTGTAAGGTTTGGGTTGGTCCACTCAACTTGTGGGTTTCACAAATGTGAACTGAATATTGTCCATTGCTTGAAAAGAGGTTAGTGTTACTGGTTTCATCTGTAGCACTTACAGCAACTTTCCAATTGGCACACCTGGTCTTGTCCTTGTATCCGAATGCTGGATGTATCAGCATGTGACTCTGGATATACTGGCTTGGTCCATGGTATGCTCTTGAGCTCTGAGACAGTACTCAGCTGTGTTGAAATACCTGATGAATATCTGTACCAAAATGGAGCCTTTGAGCATTTGCTGCAGGATTGATTCACTTTCCTAGCGTAGCCTGTTTTGTCGGTGTTACATTGGCACCATCTTTAATGTTTTATGACTTGTTTTGCAAAAACAGAGTAATTCACCAGGTTGTTTACAAGATATGTAAGGTATGGCTACAGCTTCTTTGAAACTCTTGTTAATGAGATGAGAAAAGCGAGACCGTAGACTTTTATACTCTGCCACACATGTTGTGATGTGATAAAGAAAAGCATGGAGAAATTACCTTCGGAGGTTGATCACAGCTACTCCACAGCTCCCTGCATTCGTTGTTCTGAGAAATGAGATCATAGAACTCAGCACTAAAAGGTGTTTCTGGGTTAATCAAGATGCTGTTGTGGACTTAATTCTACAGTCAACAAAGCTGCTTATGGTGAAGACTTACTAGTGTGTTAACTATTCGATTCCCATTATCAATCTGTCTTGGAAGGACAATCCAAATCCTCATCTATAAACTGACACAATTGTTAAGTGGAGATTGGACACCAGGGATGAAACAGTCTGGAACTAGTATTGAGAGTGATGATGGTATTGGTCCAACATGATTTTATTGTAAGGGTATGTGATTATTAATGTTCATGTAAGGGCATACAGAGAGCTAATTTGGCACCAGATCAGAAGAGAAACAGCAGATGCAGATTCTGAGTTGTGTCCCTATTCTTTACGTGCTTTGAGTATTTTAATAGGAAACAGTAGCTACCTATGTGGATGCTGACTGTGGAAGAAGCCAATGTGATTCACTGCCTTTGTCATGTTTGGAAATGTTGTTCATTATTGCATATTCATGTGCATGGGGCTATATAAAGCTGCAAGCGAGGACATTCTTTTTCTGACTGTCATAGCTACCAAGTGTTGAAATGACAGTAGTCATTTTGGTGTACGCCTGTTTTCTGCTCTTCTGGTCTATGAAAGCCTTTGATGACACCCTAGCAAGGGTGGAAAGGTTTAACCAGCCCCAGGCAAATGCAGGGCAAGTGGCGCTCATTGAGAAACCTCTGAAGATTTGCCAGGGTTGCCTCATGACCAGATTTACCTGTAAGAAGCCAAACAGCTTTTTCATTGTTGTTTGTCATGGACTGTCTAATAATTGAAAAATTGAAGGTTAAATTTAATCATCAGACTGACATGTCAAAGTGGACAGAATGTCCATAATTTAACAGGCAGATATAGAATAACATCGAGTCTGTTTGGATGTTGGCTGAAAGTGTTCATTTGAGAATTCACTTTTTTTTTTTTTAATTCAGGTATTTCTTAGCAAGAAGTTGAGGTACTGTAATGTAGTGTATTTGGAGAGAAATCAAGCTTTTATTTAAATTGATAAACAGTCATGAGAACAGCAGAGAAGGTGCAATGCGTTGATTACTCTGTTTGGTCAGTGGACTTGCCTCTTACAAAACACAGTTCCTTTTATTCTTCTCCCAGCATTGTGTTGTATACACAGGAAGGGAAATGTGCATCCTTATTGAAGCGCTGTGTATGAATTTTATTCATGGCCTGGAATGTTGATAGTTAAAGGTCTGGATAATGTTTGTGCTCTTCCTGTTCTGCAATTTGCAGCTGTAATTTCATGTGTTATGTCCATGATAACAAAAGATTCTGAATGCGCATTGAAAATTCCCTCAGGATGTTGCCATTGTTCCATGTGCCCCAAGCACTGGTGTCAGTTGTCTGAATGTGAGTGTTGCAATAGATTCACAAGCAGTAGCTTTTCTAGAGCATCTATTACAACTGTTCATTAGTGTGAGCCTGAGAGATACAATGGAAAGCATATCCTTCTAAAGTTGATTTTACTGATGTATATCCAATTAAAATGTTCATGTAAGGTCAGACAGGGCTTTGAGTAACTTGATTTAGTTACATATTCCCTCTCCATGGCAGGGAACTGGACACAATCATCTTCAAACTGTTCTGAAGAAACAAAAAGGAGAAGGGAGGGAGGCGGACTGCCGCTAGAAGTGTTTAGTAAGTGCAGAAAAGTTCTGTAACAAAGACAGAAATATCAAGGAAATTGTGAAAGAGTTTCTGCTAAATCACACTGTGAAGTTTGACACAAAGGGAAAATAAAGAATATTTCATTGGTGTTTAGCAGTTCTTTTCCTAGCAGAAACTAAAAAGATCAGACAGGAGTGTTCAGGGTTGCCTCTTTTACAAGTGGCCATCTGTATCTGGTCAGCATATGCATAGCCTCATTAGTGTTAGCTCGTGTTCTGAGCCTAGGGAGTGGTCAGATTGTACAGGTACAATAGTTAGAATAATTTATTAGCTTGCTCCTTCCTTTAACCCACCAGAGGCATGTTTTTTCTTGCCTGTTCTTCAAGACAGGCAGCACAAAGGAGCCGAAAAGTAGTTGCTTCCCTACTCACAGAAGAGATTAATTTTGTTTCTTAAACTTGTTGGTAAAGCCTAATGAAGGGAAACTTACTGCTGAACATGCAAACAGGAAAGTGGTTCTTTTCTGTTTGGGAATAGCTTAGCTTTGTAGTGACATTAACCTGCACCTTGAGCATGGTGATAAGGCAGAAACTTGTGAGTGCTCACACACTCCGTGTGGATGCCAGTCAGCTTGTGTGAACATTGGTACACAAAAACTGCTCTTCAAGTTCCATTTGCTTTCCAGGAAGGTGGTAGCCCTTAGGTGTGCGGACATAAAGGATGAATTGGGTGTTGAAGGGAATTGAAATCTCAATTGCTGTAGGAAAGAGAAAAATGCTGTGGTCAGCCTTTAAACTCTGGAAAAATATCAAATTTTATGCCAGATTCTGTCCAGAATAGCTTGTCCCTGGGGAAGAATGCCTTCTCTGAGAAGGTATATCTGTGCACAGCTGCTTTTAAGATTTTGTTCCAAGGTCCTTTCTGGTGATTATGGCTTGAAAAATCCCCAAACCTAAAAACACCCACCTTTACCACCAACAACAAACTGAAGGCCTGTCGATGCTGACACAAGTCGTGTGAGATTGCTTGAGTGGGCAATAGTGATTACATTAGCCCTATTATCAACATAATGAGCTTTCAAAGATACAGAATAGAATCGTAGAATCGTTAAGCTTGCAAAAGACATCAAAGATCATCAAGTCCAACCAGTAATCCACCACTAAGCCATGTCCCCAGGTGCCTCATCCACACAGGTTTTTTTGAATGCTTCCAGAGGTGGTGATGCCACCACTTCTCTGGGCAGCCTATTCCAATGCCTTACCTCACTTTCAGTGAAGGTTTTTTTTTCTAATATCCAGTTGAAACCTGGTTCAACTTGAGGCCATTTCATCTCATCCTGTTGCATGTTACGAGGGAGAAGAGACCAACCTGTACCTGGCTACAAACTCCTTCTAGGTAGTTGTAGAGAGGAATAAGGTCTCTCTTGAGCCTCCTTTTCTCCAGGCTGAACAACCCCAGTTTCCTCATCTGCTTCTCATCAGACTTGAGCTCTGACCCCTTCACCAGCTTTGTTGCCCTTCTCTGGACACACTTCAGCACCTCAGTGACCTTGTAGTGAGGGGCTCAAAACTGAACACAAGATCCAGGGTGTGGCCTCACCAGAGCTGTGTCCAGAGGGACAATTCCTTTCCTAGTCCTGCTGGACACACTGTTTTTGATACAAGCCCCGATGTCGTTGGCCTTCTTGGCCACATGGGCACGCAGCTGGCTCATGTTCAGCTGCTGTCAACCAACACCCTCAGGTCTTTTTCTCATAGTTTCCAGTCACTCTGCTCCAAGCCCATAACGTTGCATGGGATTGTTGTGATCCATGGGCAGTACTCAGCACTTCAGCATATTGAACTTCATGCAATTGACCTTGGCCCATGGATCCATCCT
>NW_008679666.1:0-2334 GCF_000695815.1 Acanthisitta chloris | reverse complement strand
CACTCAATCCCCTCATCCAGGTTGTCAGTGAAGACATTAAACAGAACCGGCCCCAGTACTGAGCCCTGGGGAATACCACTGGTGACAGGCCACCAGCTGGATGTAACTCCATGCACCACCATTCTCTGGGGCCAGCCAGCCAGTTTTTTAACCAGTAAACTGGGCACCCACCCATCCAGTCCATGAGTTTCTCCAGGTGAATGCTGTGGGAGATGGCTTCAAAGTCGCTGCTGACATCCAAGTAGACAAAGAAGGAGTTCATGTTAGTCTTGTTCCTTCAGTTATTTTCAAGATACAATTTTCCCGAGACTTTTGTCATTTCCGGGGTTCCTGAGAACTTCTCTGCAACCCTTCTGGCTGTAAAGTTCTGAAGGGCAGAGTCCATGAACATTTAGGGTGTTGACATCTCTCTTTAATAACCAAACAGGTGAAGTGAGGAATTTCAATACCTTGTGAACCTTTAGCTCTTTATACTTGAGCAGTGGGTGGACTTTTCTACAGCTTTTCTGTTTCTTCGTGTTCTGTGCCTTGAGAATATGTAAAACCTTACTGAAATGAGTCTGAGGAATTGCAGATGTGTCCTAGCAAGGTGTGTTCACTTGCTCACTCTTTATTCTCTCAAAATGTAACACATTTTTTAATTATGTTTTTATTCATAGTCACTTTGACACCATTTTCTCAGCTTCTTGGCCCTTACTGTCTGTCTCAGACAAACTTTTAATTACTTTGACTTGTTTTCTCAGTTCACCTGTCTCTCACCTATTTCAACTATGTCTCTCAAGCCTTCTGGTTGTATCAACAGTTTTTACAGCATGTCCTTGCCCTCTTGTCGCCAGAACAGCTACTTGCAGCATATAGCTCTGTAAATGTCACATTCCCTCTCCTCAGAATGGCCTGTACTTATAGGGCACTGATGAAGAGACTAATATTATTGCCACTTTTTCTCTTGATCTGACACTTGCTCATTTGGGAGACCAGGTGTGTAGTCAACTAATAATTCTATATATCCTTTTTTTGAGTTTTAACTGGCATTTACAGGACTAACAAAAGGAGTAAACAAATTTTATGACCAGGAAATTAAACAACAATTACCTTTTCAATAATTTTTCCATTTTAGATTGTAAAGTGATACTTCTGGGAGATGGCAACTGAGAGACAGTTCTGCTTTCTTTTTCCCAAACATTTCAGAACAGTCTTCAAAAGGGAAGGCTGGAAACAGCATTTGTTGTTCTCTGGTTTCCAAGTTGTTTGGATTTTGGGTTTTTTTTTGGGAGGGAGTGTTGATTGTGTGGTTGTTGGGTTTTTTTCTGTTCAAGACAAAATATTGAGTAGTCTGCTTTGAATCACCTCTTCTGATGATTGGCCTCACTATTGTAGTTCACAGGTTGCAAACCAAATAATTTCTGGTTGGCACTGTGAGGCAGTCTGCTTGACTGTGATGGGGAAAGGATTATTTTAATTCAAATATAGTAAATGCTTTTCTTGGATTATTTTTGTAGCCAGCATTTATCTATCTTTAGACTGAAGGAATTCGATCCAAAAATAGGGGAAAGAATAAAGAGAATGAGGAGAATATATGCTCCAAATACATACTTCTGAATTGTGCTTTTAATTCCTGTGCAATGGCATGCATCTTGTAAAACTCAACATCCAAGGAAATGTGGGTGCAATAATTTGCAAGGAATATTTTTTGAGAATTCTGTTAGTGATAATGTGCTGTACAAACTGCCTACCGTACTAATGATGCCAAGTGGCAGATATTCATGCAAGTTTTGTTCAGATTATATGGTAGGCCAATGCTGTACTTTCAGAATGGGCAAATGTGATGGGAATTGGGAGATTAATTGTAAAAGGGTACGTGGTAGGCTGTTCTCAGGTGTTTCAGGAGACATACAGAAATAATGAATGTGTTACATTTGTTTTGGTTTCCAAACTTTGTTGTATTTTTGTCTGTTGGAGTTCTTAGAAAATGTCAGTCAGGATGTTGGAAATTTTTTATTCTTTGAGAACTGTTGTGAGGTGGAGGGCTTGCTTGTAGTTTCGGGCCGATGATTATTACGGCTTTAGAGGTCTTAATTTGATCATGAGATCTTATTATGATTAGAATCATAGAATCAACCAGGTTGGAAGAGACTTCAAAGATCGAGTCTAACCCGACTGTCATTACTAGACCCTGGCACTAAGTGCCACATGCAGTCTCATCTTGAAAACTTCCAGGGATGGTGAATTGACCACCTCCCCAGGCAGCCCATTCTAGTGTCTGATTACTCTCGTCATAAAAAGTCTCTTCCTAACATCCAGCCTAAGTGTCCCCTGGCAGAGCTTGAGTCTGTG
>NW_008679665.1:41846-46631 GCF_000695815.1 Acanthisitta chloris | reverse complement strand
GCGGCGCTTCCCGCCTGCCCCCTCCGAGGGGGACACATGTGATCCCTTTTTTTCTTTTATTGCTATGGAAACACGGCAAAGCAAAGGGTAAATACACGGACAATAGCTAAAGACAATTTTAATTTTCATCCCCGCTGAAATGTCACAGGTTTTTAACGCGCCGCCGCTGTAACCGGAGCCGCATCTGCAGCCCGACGGGGCGAGCTGGTCCCCGAAGCCTGAGGAATACAAGTCCCTCATTATTGCCAAGTGGGATCAGAGCACGTAGGTCTGTTTAGACACTGCGATGCATTGTAAGAGGCCTCTCTTCAGGGACTGCCATAAAAGCCTTCTTCTTCCTCCCTGGTAGAAAAGAGCATCTGTATTCTTCTAATGTGGACCCCGCCGAACATTGCCTGTCTCTGCAGCACGGGGGCTCTGGGTCAACGAGGAAAAGCAAACTTCATTTTACAGTCTGTGCAGACTAATGCTTTGGGTGGGAGCTGTGCTCACCCCTGTGCACATGGCTCGGGAAAACTGGTGGGGAAGGTTTCTGAGGCTGTGTATTGCTTGTCAGACAAGTATTTTGGCAGCTCTAAAATAGCTTTACAGTATAATGCTGAGCAGTCTCATAGATTAGGGTATTTCAGGCTATTAATTACCTGTTAATGGCCACTCCGAATACCTTTGGCATTAGATTAAGACATTGCTTGTTAAACAGGAGAGATAGGCTATCTTCTGGTGACAGCACTCCCTAATTTTGTATCTGGGGCACAGCCTAGTTTTCCCTCTTCAAGGCCAATGACAAAGTGTTCTATCAGTGATACAAATAAACAGGACTGAATTGGTTATTTTATAGGTACATGAGTGCATCATTAATCGCAGTGTTACAGATGTGAACAGGGTGCTGTTACCAGCTGGTTCTTGGAAATGAGACTTCCTGGATGACTTTCCTGTTGAGATATGCTGCCCCTGCCCCTCCTTGTAAATCCCTTGGTGGCTCCAGCTTCCCATTCACATGAAGGATCATTCCTAAAATTGCCACCAGAGGTTCTAGAAGAGCTCTGGTCAGGAGGCTGGAAGATACTGATTGCTCGGTGCCGTTTCTCAGCGTGATCTGGGTCATATCCAAAAACGTGAGCCATGCTGTTGGTGACAGGGCAAACCCCAGGAGCACGTGAACTGCTCTGCTGCATCTGGAGTCCGGGGTGACCTTTCCTGAAAGGACAGATTGGCTTTGAGTCAGGCTGGGAGTCAGCATTCTGCTGAATTTCTGTTAATTCTATTAATTGCAGCAGTCTCTCCTTGGCACTGCTTTACTTGGAAACCTGTGTGTGCTCACAGACAAAAATTTTGGCATGTGAAAGCTGAATCTTCTGATTGGATTTGAGAAGGGGGAGGAATAGAACAGGAGGGACTGACCAGCTGCACTCCTTTTGGCTCACTCAGAAAACCCAGAGTTTCTTCTGCTGCATTCCAGTACTGCAGTGCTGTGTTTCACAGACGTTCTAGCTGCTAATTAAATATTTCACATACATCTGAAGTTAGGCAAAGGGAGGGAGGGAAAAACCAGCAACCCACATGTGACTGTATATTGAGGAGCAATCTCCTATTGGCATGGAGAGGAACTAGATGGTTTAAGAAGTCTTTTTGTCTTTGAAACCTTACAGTTCTGCATTCATTAGCAAGGGCACATTTTAGATACACAGAAAGCAAATCTGGTGCTTTGAGCTGACATCCCTCACACACTGTATTTATGTGAATGTGAGTGCACATTCTGACTACTGCTTATCATAATACATAACATTTTGGCCAAGTGCCTTCTTCATTTATGGTTTCCTGGTTTAGAGAGCACATAGTTACTACCAGACATTCCCAGAAAGAAAAATTATATGGAAAGTTATTGCAAAAAGAGTTTCTGGACTAAAAGACCTGATAAGTTCTCCAACACTATGATGTGAGATGGCATTTTTTTCCCACACAGACTCATGTATGAAAGAAATCAAAGGATATTTTGCTATCAAGGGATAGCAATTTCTCTCCCGGCTCACAAGGATTTTAGGAGATCATCCAGGAGCCATGTTTGCAATTAATATTAGTAAGAATAAAAATTTATTTTAATGTCTCAGTATAGAGTCAGAAATCTTTATTGTAGTCTGTTGTATAGGGTTTTTTGTGTTGGGTTTGTTTTTGCAGAAATATATAATGTATAACAGTATTTACTCTGAATTTATAAAAACCCAACAAAACCAAACCCAAAAAATCTAACATTTCTCTCCTCGCTCTATACAAGGCTGAATGACTGGCTAAATACCAGATGACCCCAGCTGTTTCAAAGCACTTTAATCCACTTTTGACCAGGATATTCTCATCTTCACTGCATACACTGAATGAATTCAAGAGTTGAATTTAACAGGGACAGACTGACGTTCTGTTATCCCTCAGGGAATCTCTATTTAATTGTGTATGTACCATGACAGAAAGCTCTTTAGATATTTGTTTAGATGTCTGATATGAAATGTCCTTCTCTCTCTCACACAAATCTCTGATTTTAGGACATAACAATATATGTCTGTAGATTAAACCCTGGTTTCCTGGTAAAAGAAACTATGCATATACCTCAGAAGGATTTTGGCAAATAATTGAAATCTTTCAAGTAAGGAACTGAATTGAGCGAAATCCTTTGCTAACATAAACTAAGCTCTCTGGAGGTCAGCAGAACAGGGACTTCCTGCAGAACAGTGTTTGTGCAGTGCATCCAAGACCTCTGAAAATCCATTCAGGCAAAGGAAAAATGTTTTCCCTAGAAGTGGTCCTCACTCTCCAGTTCCTTGCTTATATCAGGACCTCTGGCAGCATGGAAACTTTGAACTGGTGCAAGCAGAGCACTTGTACCTGAATGGACTTTATCAGACTCCCTATCTATAGAGGTCACACTAACCAGCCCTTCACTCCCTGTTCGCCTCTAAGACAGCAGGATCAGATTTGACAAAAAAAAAAAAAAAAAAAAAAGGAAGACTTATCCCTCAGTTTGGCTTGGTTTAGGCTCCTGGAAGACACTCCACCTATATTCATTCTACAGTGTTTCTCTTAGCCCAGTCATTGCCATGCATCACATTGTCTCCTTTGAAGTGAGTAGTGCCTAACAACTTTCATTTCTTTCAACATATTTCAATGTTTTTTTCGAGACCCTTAATTCTTCTAGGTTCTTCTGAAGCAACCATTTGAATGATTACTCAAGACAGGCATATAGATCTATCAGTTCACCTTAGCTCTCCTCTATTCCATTCCATTCCATTTTTTTCGGTGATATTTATCACAGAAATGACATCCTAATGAATTACCATGCATTTTCAGCATGGCAGTGCTGTGTCTATCTGTAGTTTGCCCCCTGTGACTTTATGAATGCAAGGCTGGAAGAAGGATGCTGTTGCTGGTACATGATGTCCCCTTCCCTGGCTCTTCCCAAGCAATTAGGTTTGCAAAGAGCTTTTAATTTTTAATTTATTAATTTTGTTTGCATCAAAGTGTATTTTATACTCCTCTGCTATGGCAAGTTGAAATGGGTGGTTCCTCCAGTAGCCTGTCAGTTTGTTTCCAAAAAAATTGTCTCTGTCTCTACAAAGTAATTATTTTTGCTGGCATCCATCTACCTTCCTGAGTGTTCAGATGGACTTGATGTCTCTTTCTCTCAGCATGGGAGCTTTTGAATGCCTGCCATTGGAGGATTGTTGTTGTTGTTGTTGTTGTTGCTACTTCTGCCTTTCATCTGGTGCAGCATCCTTGCAAAGCTCATGCTCCTAAAGCACTAGCAGTCGACCCTCTTGTGTTTCCTGGTTTTACAAATCATGGCTTTGTAAGTGGCAATTTCACAGACTGATTTTGTCACTTTCGGTATCTTCTTATCTAGAGGATAATATCAACTACCAAGAAATATCTATGACATTGAAATCAGCATCCTCTTAGGAACTATCACAGATAACAGGCAGATATGCTTTGGAATTGGTCTCTTCGCTTGCTTGTTCCAAAAGGCTTTAGTCTGTGTATGCCATAACAAACCATCCCTCTTCAAGGACCAAACTGGTATCACCTGCCATAAGTTCTAGTTTTCAGTTACAAAAATCTTGCTACCATATATATATGTCTTCACAGATAAAATATATATACAGATAAAAAAGCAAATATTTCATCTCTCTTGCTGCAACAACCTCTTTTCTCACTAGCAAAGCTCCCCCATACCACCTGCAAACTTTGCTGACTGGTGAAGGGTGAGACCCTTCTTTTATGAGGTGTTTGGAAAGGCTTTTTGTGCACAGTCCTGTTAGGTTCATTCATTGAAATTTTAAGCCCCTAAATATCTGTAATTTTGAAGTACCAGCAGGCTCAGCCACGTATGATGACACACAGACCAAATATTAATCAGCATTTTGTTCAAGCTGAAGTGATCTACGGCTGCTTTGCCATAAGCATCTGCCACACAGCACTGAAGGCAGTTTGTTTTCAAGCCCATTGGTAAAATAACAGTCAGCACTTAAGAGCTACATCTATATAAGAAAATAAAGCAATGCCAGTGAAAACTCCCAGGCACTGGAGGTTGACTGTGTCTACAACTAAATTCTGTATTTAATTCAGTGGGATGAGCACAGTGGCTCTGACAGCCCACTCCTGGTAGTCCTGCCACCTCTGACTTAACCTCTACTCTTCCTCCCTCGGCCCCTTCATCAGATGTGGCTGCTCTTCATCAGCACACCCAGCTGTCAGTTCAGCACAGCTCCTGACATCCTCACCGCAGCTACCCTGGCTTTT
>NW_008679665.1:17526-41829 GCF_000695815.1 Acanthisitta chloris | reverse complement strand
CTGCTGAAAGTAGCCTGCTGATTTCAGAGGGAGCAGGATGTTGCCGTAACATTTTGATTATTCTCTTCGTGTAATATTCTTAATTTTTAACAAAGGTATTTACTTTTCAAACAAAGACCATTGGCTAAGCCATGGCAACCAGAGTGTCTGTGTCGCCAGCAAACACTTAATATGTGGGTGGGTGGTTTGGATGGCCTTGAATACATAATTAGATTTGTTTTTCCTTTCAGCTCCCTGTGGTGTGTTATTTTTTTATCTTTAAAAGTTATCCCATCTTGAAGACAACTGTTTTTTATTATTAAAAGCACAGCTTAAATGCATTTAGTAAAAGCAAGTCTCATTCCTTTTATGTCTCAATCTTTTTTCCAATTAAACAAGTCCTTTAGTTCCTATGATCAACTTCCTGTAGCAAAAATGTTTCTCTAAACATTCTCTAACGGTCTAGAAGCTTTGTACACTTAATGGAATAAGCTCCACATTTCCTGATGCTTATAATGTTCAGTATTAGCTCTTATGTTTGATACTGCATCAGCAAAATTGAGGATTTGGAGTGTTTCCCCAGCTGTAGAAAAAAGAAGCTCCTGTATGCTGCTTCTGGTACAGGTAAAAGGGAACAGCACATAAATAAGGGACCAATATTGCAATAAGCTGAACTTCTGCAGTCCCTGTGGGATGCACCAGTGCCTGTGAACCATGGCTGGTCAGCACGAGTGAAGCCCTTTCAGTTTTAACAGTGACAGTCCAGTGAGCTGTGTCAGAATACAAAGTCTGTCAAATTGGGTAAGTGACTCAACACAGACAGGTGAAAATTCTCCAAGAACAAGTGTGATAGGGACAGTGTGGGGTGAGAAAGAAATGCACAAGTGCAGAGCTGGAGAAATTGGCAATGAAAGCAGTACAGCAAAGTGAGTTTGAAGACAGAGATAAAATTAACTATTAATAGAAAATGTCATTTGCTTGTGAACTAACACCTTTCTTGTTCTGACTATTTCTCTCTGTTACCTAGGTTTCATTTGAATTTTAGAATCACAGAATGGTTTGAGTAGGAAGGGACCTTCAAAGGTCTTCTAGCATACCCTCACCCTGTTATGGGCAGGGACATCTTGCACTAGACCAGGTTGCTCAAAGCCCCATCCAGCCTGACCTTGAATAGTTCCATTGATGGGGCATCCACAACTTCTCTGGGCAACCTGTTCCAGTGCCTCACCACCCTCACCATAAGGAATTTCTTCATGTCCAACCTAAACCTACCCCCTTTCAGTTTAAAACCATTAGCCCTCATCTTGTCACAAAAGGCCTTGAGAAAAAAACTTCTCCTTGCCTTTCATATAAACCCTCTTTATATATTGAAACTTTGCATTAAAGTCTCCCCAGAGCCCTCTCTTCTCCAGGCTGAACCACTCAAGTCCCTCAGCCCTTCTTCATCAGGGAGGTTTTTCAGGAGGGTTAGAAGTGTAATAGCAAGGCTTAGATAGCGTAGCTAAGCTGGTGAAGGTCAAGCCTGGTGCCTGGGTGATAAGGGATACAGAGCACATATATGGAACATCTGAAGGAACTGGGTACCTAAAAAATAAGATAGAAGAGGACATGACATGCTTCTTGTATGTTACTATTACTGTAGGGAAGACAAAGAACCATTGTGCTCCATGTACAGTAGGGGAGAAAATAAGTCTATTCATAACCAGAAGTTTTATATTGAATAAGAAAAAAGTCTTTAAATATATAAAGACTCTGAAATACTGTCTGGCAAGTTATGTGTGAAAAACCTTCCACTGGAAGTTTTCAGGAACAGGCAGATAACCCTCTGCTGAGGAGAGTTTAGTCTGCTTGATCCTGCCTTGGTACAGGTTATTGGGCTACAGTTTTTGATGTGTGTTTCTTTTTAGCCACGAAGTTCTGCAATGTACACACTCCATGGACAATCTGGGAGAAATTAGAGTTGAATCCAAACAATCAGGCTGGGTCTGATACTCATGTCTAGATGAAACAACCCAAATATGAAGGCGGAAATTCAACTAAGTAGCTACTATTAAAAAAGGACTATAAATAAATTGCCTACGGTTTGAGTCAGTCCCATTACTGTGGGAAACCACCAAAGAATAGTTATTTTTAACTCTCCTGTTGGCTTTTCTATGGCAGTTGATCTGGTGATTTATTGAAACACATTTGTAATGATTTCACTAATATACACATGACATGATGAAAAATGCCATGTTTAATGAGTTTTATGTGATTCATAACAAACTGCAGACAGTAAAAGCCTGATGACATTTTTAAATTCTACAGAACAAGAAAAATTTTAATTTTAAAAGCAGGAAACTAAATTCTGAGAAGTGTTCCCTCTTTAATTTGCCATTAAATCAAGGGAGTTATGATAATTTTAAAAGGTTCTCTAAATAAATGTTAGCCTATTGTAGTTGATACTACAAGGAGCTGAAATTCAGTTGGGATAAAACAAAGCCGTGCAGCTATCTGGAATCTGTTGTTCACTGTGTCTTGGTCTTTGCCAAGCATGCTTTGCTTTTACATGGCTTTTGTGTTTGGTTAAAATTACTTCTCACATAACTAAATAATATTAGAAAGGAATAAAATCAGCAAATATATTGTTCTCTTTCTGGAATGCCATATTATGCTGTAATAGGCATTTAATTTAAATTCTAAGAGCTAGATACAGTTGTTTAAAAAACAACATTAACTTTTCCTTTGCACTCAATGTCTTTCCCCATTTTGGTCCAAGCTATAAGTCTACGCAACTGACTTAGCTAATTGCTCAGCCATTTGCTCATCTCCATTAAAATGGCTCAATACTCAGATAAAAACAGATACAAATGGGGACCCCTTTTAAGGTTTGGAGCTTTTTTTCTTTACATGCTTAACAGTAGGCTTTTGAACTTTTCCAAGTAAGAAGAAAAGAAGCTTGAATCTCCAATGACTAGCTTACTATAGCTTTAATTCAAATCTGGGTCTTCCATTAAGGTCATCTCTGTAGTGGTTTGAAGCTTTCCTTTTCGTTAACCTCTGCATTGAACTGAATATTCCTCAGACTCCCTAATTAGTTACAGTTGGAGCTTTAGAGACTTTCAAGACTCCTCTTTGAGCTAGGAAGAAAAAGGTTCAAACAATGGTCAGGAAACCCTAAAACCTCTTATCGCTCAACAGTTCGATTAGACAAGAAGAGTACTGTCTTGATGGATTGAAAGTGCTCTGTACCAGATAAGAACAGGAAAGATAAGAACATTAGAGGTCTCTTTTTTTTTTTTTTTTTTTTTTTTCAGAAGAAATTAGTTCTTTCCTTTTAAGCACTATCTTTTCTTCATTTACACATTGCAGGATAAACAGAATGTGATGGCAGTTAATATTTATGCTCAGACATTCATTGTGCCTTAATTTTTTTAACAGACATGACAGAACAATATAAGATTAAATAATTATCAATGCAGCCAAGGCTTACTAAGGACCTTATTATATGTTGCGCAGCCCTAATAATGCTGGAAAAGAAGGTAGAAAAGGTGATGCTATGAAAATAAGAAAAAAATGCATTTGTTCAATGTATTCACTTTCAGATAGCATTCAAAAGTAAGTATAGGTGTGGGAAAGACACTGGCTGCCCTGGAAAGATGGTTGTGTAAATGTTATGTTTATTTTTCTCCATTCAGGGGGTTGGTTGTTGCTTCTCTGCCAGTTGCTTTCCATTAATCACTTTGGTTCTAAAAGGCCTTAGAAGGAAATTGTTTACAGATATATTCCTCTGCTCTGACAGAAATATGAAGCCATTTTCAATCAGCTTCTTCCCGTTCTGCAATTGTGGCCCAGCCATTTCCCCATTTAAGTCAATCAGGACATAGCCATCGACTTAAACTGGAGCAGATGAAGTTCTTTACCTAGCAGTGGTTAAAGACAAAGAGAGACAAATGTTTTCTATAAGCAAAAAGCTATTTTAACAGCTTAGCTTTTTTTTCAGTTGATTAAACTTTGTCTTCCAGTGCCAATACAGAGAAAGAGACCTCACAGGACTCCTTTTAAGGAGCCTTGGGGCTTCATTTGTTCTCAAGTGCACTTCGGACACTTTGGATTAAACAGTTCCACTCAGAATTTTCCTAAGACCTCATAGTCATAAGCCAATGTACACCATTTAAAAGGCAAAAACATCCTGATACAATATATAAAGCTTTTAGCGGTATGAGTTTGTTTTTTTTCTGGTCATTGTTTAAGAACTACTCTCTGGAGGTCTCTGTAGCAGGTTTTATGGGAATCTATCATTACATGATGTTAATTCAGATGTTTTCATTGAGTCTACATACTTCTTGCCTCTACATTTATAATTGCACAAATTAATGATGCTGTGAAATTCAGAAACCTGGGCAGTCTCGTGCATAATATATTTGGGCTAAAGTAGCAGATTGTAGACTTAATTTCTAGTAAATATCTTTTCCTATAACTTTTACAAACTAACCCAAACAGCTGAAATGGTCTGGGTTCCATAATATCAAACTATTTACACATGAACAAAGTCAACTTAAAAGCTCAGAAAGATTTAGAGGAAATGGACTAAACTGGAAGTTTGATTCTATAATCACATTTTAATTACATTTCACTCATCAGCTACTGCTGGCCTTTGATGAATCAAACAGAGGAGCCAGTTCACACGCATGTCTTTCTATTTTAGCAGAAGAGTAATCATCAAAACTTTTTGGGGGAAATCTGGTTTCACTGGGAGAGTCAGGGGAAGGCAATGGAAAAACTCCCACATACTTCAGCAAAGTGAAATCTTTGGGCTGGGATCCTACCCACAGACACTTTTAACAACAAAACGGGAAAAATGCTTTGGTTAATAAGAGATGGGGCAGAAGGAGCTGGCGAAGATTTCTGGAAGGTGGTGCAGGAGAAGTGACAGCAATGAGGATGAGGAAGCAGAAGAGGTAAAGAGAAGGAGACGAGGCAACAGGACAGCTGTAAGAGGAAGAAGGGGTGTGAATAATTGAGAGTGGAACTGAAATAAGGGGCCCTGCTTTTCAGATCAAAGAAGAGAATGTGTTTTAAATTGGTTCCTTAAAGGGAATGACTGTGGTGTGATGCGGGAACTGAAAGGGTTAAAAGCCTTCAGAAAGACAGCAGGCATCAAAGACCTTACAGTGTATTTAGGTCCAATCTAGCCCTGCCAGAACAGTTCATCCCTCCTCTGGCTTTCTCCCAGGGAACTTTTTCCTTCCTAATTCTCACGGCTGTATTGGGGTTGGACCACAAGGCAGATGAACAGAAAAGGACAATCCATAGAACAGTGCCTGTGGGCCTCTTTTCTGGGAAACCCACAGCCTATGACACGTGGTCCATCATGCCTTGTGACCAAAATGTTGTCTTCTTATGTAAAGAGGCAAGAGAAGAGTGGAATTGGGGGCCCACATGTCTGTAAGACAAAGAGCACCTGCATGTAGCATGTGAAATCAATGCATCTCTGATCATATGAGAGAATAAGTGCTTCTCTGCAGGCTGCTGTGAAGCTTCCTGCAAGAGCAACAAATACCACGACACTGCACCGGTCTCTGAAACCAGACATTTAGGTGATAACTGTCCTGCTGAGTGACATGGACTTGAGACTGTCCTTGGGCATTGAAAGCAGATGGTGTGCAATTACTTACACATGTACTATTCTATCTTCCAAAACCTGCATACGAGCTTACAAAAGACAGACAAAGAGCTTCTCCTTTCCCAAATCAAAGAGAGGTCTGTACCCAGACTTGGTCAGCAGTGCTCCCAGACATGTGCTACCTCATCTGGTTGTTTCTCATCTTAGAAAAAACTAGTTAGTATTGTCAAAACCTTTCCAGGAACTAGTCTACTGGCTGAACAGCACAGATGGTTGAATCACTAAGCCTGGGAAAACTGTTTGGTGACTTATAGAAACATGAATCCTGTTTTTCTATGAGTTATTCTTATTGATTTTCTCTGAGAAGGATCATTCACAGGTTATTTTAAGTACTTGTAACTTCAGTAGTAACAGGTGTCTGGGCATCTGTTTGTATTTCAGGAAGTAATGATCCCAAACCAGAATGTGAGAAAGAAGCATATTTCTCAAGGACATAAAGGGAATCTGATGAGTCAAGTTCTCCAAGCCTGGACCACTCTGTAGGAACCAAGGGTGGATTGCTCACCACAGATATACTTTTAATTGGAGCCACCAGGAGGCATGTCCTCTTGGTTCAGTGTGTGGTAGCTCAGACCTACATAGTCACCAGGATGCAGCAATGAGCTCTGAAGGTGACTTCAGGAATACAAAGATTCCCCATTGCTTCTGTCGGGTGCCTGATATATCCTTGGTTTAGTGTGGCCCCATGCTCACAGCTGGAGATCTGGCAATTGACTTCCTTCCTTGGCTGCTCTCCAACACTGAGTCAGATGGGGGGCTAAGAAATACCACTTTGCATGGGCTCCTGTTGCCGCCTTTCCATTCACAAATGTAAAAACATCCTTGATTTTTTCTGACAAAAATGTAAACAAGGAGACTAGCTGGCCCAGGGGATCTGTAATAGGTTTTAGAGCCTTTCACCTCTGTTTCATGAACAAAATATCATACCCTTCTGATGCACATTTTGTGGCTTGTGAGAAGAGAGCTGGTGGTCTGAACTCCAGTGTCACGTGTCTGCATCAGGAAGCCACACGATTTGGGACTGATTAGCCTCTTTGTCGGCAGCCCCCACAGAGGCGCCGGTGAGGAGCTTGTACCTCCTGTGCACAGATAAAACACACTGATTGTACAAGGGAAACTGGTCTCAGTGATGATGGTCTTGCCTTTGTCCCCTGACTACTAGTCAGTCATTAGACATCTGTAGGAAAGTTAATCATGAGCATGAATTCACTTACAAGACTGTAATGAAAGACAGCACTGTAAATCATACATATGCATTTTTGGTGACTCAGATATGCAATGCTGTATCTGGCAATGCTGTTTTGATGAGTAAAAAAGGAGCTTTAATGTAATGGATAGCAACATCTGACATTGCAGCACCTGGCTGTGAACAGTCCTTCACTGCCTCTGACTGCAGCACCTGGACACCTGCTGACTGCCAGTCTCTGCACGCAGGTGAGGGAATCAAACCTGCTTTGTGCTCACATCTGTACAACAGGAAGGACATGTGTCTATTGCCTGCAGACAGAGAGGCCAGCCCCTTCCACATTGCACAGAAGGAATACCTCCATCCACAGTGTTTCTGTTCTTAGGGCTCGGAAGCTTAATGTATCCATCATCTGTGGAGGGAAATTCCCAAACTCAGCAGTATTAGTAGGTTACATGGGAGCTCTCTAGAAACACCTGTTAGAAGTCTCACAGTCACCATCCCTCATACCCTTCAGTGGCTTCAACTTGCCAGATGTGTGCTGGAAATACAACACAGCAGAGAGGAATCGGTCTAGGAGGTTCCTGAAGTGTGTGGAAGACAACTTCCTAACACAACAGGTAAATGAACCCACCGGAGAGGGTGCCCTGCTAGACCTGGTGTTTGAAAACAAAGAATGACTGGTGGGGGATGTGGTGGTCAGCAACCATCCTGGCCATAGTGAGCACAAAATGATAAAGTTTTCAATAGTGGGTGATGTAAGGAGGGCTGGCAGCAGAACTTCCACCTTGGACTTCTGGCAGGCAGGCCTTGACCCGTTTAGGACATTGATTGATGGAGTCCCTTGGGAGTCACTCCTGAAGGATAAAGGAGTTCAGGAAGGTTAGAAGTGTTTTAAGAAATAATTGTTAAACATTCAGGAGCAGACTGTCCCTATGTGTAGGAAGTCAAGTCATGGAGGAAAAAGAACAGCCTGGTTAAACAGAGAACATAGGCTGGAGCTTGGGAACAAAAAGAGAATCTATCATCTCTGGAAGGAGGTACTCAATGCCTTCTCTGCCTCTGTCTTTAATGTCAAGACCAGTTGTCTTCAGGATACCTAGTTTCTAGAGATGGAAGTTGGTGATGGGGAGATGAATAAGCCCACATACTCCAGGAGATGGTTAATGACCTCCTATGTCAGTAGGATGCTTACAAGTCCATCGACCCTGATAAAACCCACCCCAATGTCATAAGGGAACTGTCAAAAGAACTCACTAGACCACTTACAATCATTTACCAGCAGTCTTGGATAACTGGAGAAGTTCTGGCTGACTAGAAATAAGCAAATGTGACACTCATCTATATAAAAGGTTGGAAGGAGGATCCAGGGAACTACAGGCCTGTAAGCCTAACCTCGGTTCTGGGCAAGGTCATGGAGGAGATAATCCTGAGTGCCATCACACAGCACATGCAGGACAACCAGGAAATCAAGTCCAACCAACATAGATTGATGAGACGAAGGTCCTGCTTGACCAACCTGATCTCCTTCTATGACAAAGTGACCTGCATAGTGGATGAAGGGAAAGCTGTGGATATGGTCTATCTGGATTTCAGTAAGGCGTTTGACACTGTCTCCCACAGCATACTACCAGAAAAACTGGCTGCTCATGGTTTGGATGGGTGGACTCTTCAATGGGTAAAAAACTGGCTGGATGGCCCAGAGAGCTGTGGTGAATGGAGCTAAATCCAATTGGTGGCCAGTCACTAGTGGTGTTCCTCAGGGCTCAGTATTGCGGCCAGTCAGATTTAACATCTTTATTGATGATCTGGATGTGAGGATTGAGTGCACCCCCAGTAAATTTGCAGACGATACTAAGTTAGGTGGGAGTGTCAATCTGCCTGAGGGTAGGAAAGCTCTACAGAGAGACCTGGACTGACTTGATCAGTGGCCTGAGGACAACTGCATGAGATTCAGTAAGGCGAAGTGCTGGGTCCTGCACTTGGGTCAGAACATCCCCTTGCAGCACTACAGGCTGGGAGAAGTGTGGCTCAAGTGTCGTTCATCAGAAAGGAACTTGGGGGTGCTGGTGGGCAGCTGGCTCAATATGAGCCTACAGTGTGCACAGGTGGCCAAGAAGGCCTGTCTCAAGAATAGTGTGGCCAGCAGGACTAGGGAAGTGTTTTTCCTGTTGATTCACCAGTGTCTGTGAATACTCTCCAAGTTCTGTCCTGCTTTCATACTGGTTCCACTTAGGTGCAACTGTGCTGAATTTGATTGTATTCTGGGATTCTGTACAAGTAAATATCTAAATTTAAACTCAGTGTGTGATTGACCATTTATACTTAGACTTATCCACACTTGGGTCTGAGTACCCCTTGACATATGCAAATGCATTAAAGTAGGGCCAGATGTATTCTATGGGCACTTTTCACTAATAATAAGGGCCTCCCTACCTCTAAAAAATCAAACTAAAGAGATTTTTTAAGAGAAAATATATAGACACAAATTTTCCATTAGCTTTGGTGTTGGGTCAGACTTTTGCAGCTCCTTTTGCTGCTCAGCTCTGCTGTTCTGTCAGACGCTGATGCCTTGAGTCCTCAGCTACTTCAGCAGAGGATCTAATGGCTCCTGCAGAAGGGTGGAATGAGCTGTGGGAGAAAGTGGAGTAATATCTTGAGCTATATCATCTGTTCACTAAATAAATTTATCTAGACCCTGAATTCATTTGGAACTCAAAGAAAAACATTGTGCAAGGAAGTAAGCAAAAATAGACTGACCATTCTGAGTAAGTCTAGGATTGCAGCGCCTTTGTGGATCCAGTTCCAAGACATCCTCCCATCATTCCCCTCTAACCCTGGTCAGAGCAAGAATTTGCCCTCATTTATCCAAAAATCAGGTCTTTTATTCTGTTGAATGCAAGAAAACAGCAAAGATGATACAGTACTGGGCACAGTAACACGCAAAGGTAAGCAAGACCTTTCATCAAATCCAGAAGGAGCTGGGTAATAAAAAGTGGCTGACATAGGAGTATTCACATCGTGGGTCGTCAGACACAGGGCACAGCTGTTTTCTGATTTTAGTGGTGGGAGTGAGCACTGGGTGAATAGCTCACATGATTACTGATGGACCAAATGCACCAATAAAGGAAAATGTCGGCTAACCATCCACTCATGTAAGCCGATTCAACCAAATTCCTCTGATACTTTGAAACAGTGCAGCCAAAGGATCTCCAAGGGCATCCTCACTGTACAGTTTACAAGTTCCGGGTTTTTTTGTCTGATGGAAGAAGACAACCCAAAACACTGTGAGAAGAGCATGCATTGGGCTGCCAGCTGCCTGACTGAGAACACAGGATGTCAAAAAACCCTAAAAATCCTCTAAAGATTTCTAGCTCTATTTTTTTTAGATAAGACATTCAAGTTAATTCAATTCATAACCATCTGCTTCCCTTAATAACCCTGACATTCATTGCCCCCACATTTATTTAGTTTGAGGTCTTACTGTCCACACTGTAGAATTCAGGAATTTGATTTAAGCAAATAAAACAAACATTTGTGGATAATTTAACTGCAGTAAACCTCCCCAGGTTCTTCATCATTTTTTGGAAAGCAACAAGGCCAGAAGGATCAGATCTGAGAAATTTCGTAAGAAGCCAAGTCCAAGAATGCACATTTTGCTAGTCACTTATGCATTTCAAAGCTTAAAACTCACCTAGGACCTCCTCATTCAGCTTAAATGTGGAACATTTCATTACAAACAGTCTGGGAAAGAACCTACTCCCTTTGTAGGACCCGAGATTCCGGGGGTTTTTTTTTGCGTCAGGGCACAGATCCCACTGAAAAGCAGAGGGGACCTTACTTAGCCAGGTGGTTTAGATGCTTATAGACAAAGCCATAGATTTGAGTCTCTTCAGCCTAAACTCCCTAATGGGTCAGTGGCCTATTGACATAGCTGTGATACCAAAAAAAATGGATGCAGCACCAAGGTTGGAAATTTCTTTGTCATGGTTCTTCAGGCTTGGTGAGAGAACCACCTGACCTGGCTCAAGGCCCAGCCTCGATTTCTAGAAATAGTTGAGGAATCAGTCATGTTTTTTGCATAGCATTTCATACTAGTTACTTACAGGTGCTGGTTGAACCTCACACTGCCAAAGTGCCTCTGTGCTGAAGGGCGCTGAAAATGTGTTCAAGGCAAGTGGTTGAAGATGTTACAGTTCTCTGCCACTACTGCCCCTCCTCTCTGGCACTGCTTAATGACCAAAGCAAAGCTGGAAAAACAGTGTCTTCTCAGATCTCAGCTATTTCAATGAAAGTTGTTTAATTTATAAGTTGTTTGATATATTTGAACATACCTTTCTGTCAGAGGAGTGGGTTGTTAATTCCAGAAATGGGGTGGAGTGCAGGGCCCATTCTTACAATGCAATAGCTGGATTTGTTAGCCCATTATTGTCTGCTCCTTATCTCTCCCCTTGTCTCTTCAAGTTTAGACTCTGAGAGCCTCATGCCTAAATTTAATATTGTAGTTCCTACTTCTCTACTCCCTAGAGCAAGATCAGATAATCCCCAATGTACTCCTTAATATTTCATCATCAAAATTTTCCACTAACACAGAAAACAAGATAAGCACTCTCTCTAAATTACTTTAAATGCTAGGCCATAAAAAATATTTATTCTCCTTACCAACAAACCCCAGCAATCTGGCTGATTTTTGCTTTATCTCTAGTTAGAAAGTTTCTCCCATGTCTCTTTACCTGCCTTTTCAGTGGATGCCTCCAATAACTCAAAGTCAAGACTGAAAACCGCTGACTGTAACCAACAAGGAACAGTGCCTGGCAAATCAATGACAAATGCTTGTGTTTGGGAGTCCCAGCCATGAGGACAGAATATCATGCAAAAAACAGAGATTGGATGCACAAATCTATACACTGAAAGACAGATTTTCTCATGTACAGCTTGGTGTGAGTATCACAATAGTCGTGACGTTGTGCTACTCTTCAGGAGTTCACTTTAGGAAAACATTCATAAGTTTTGGAGGTGTTAATTGATTGCCCAAGCACTGCAACTCTTTGAGCTCAGAGTGGTTTTGCCACTCATCTGTTTCATCTCCTGTTTGTTAACACAGCTGGAGAATTTCATATGCAGGAACCCACTTCATCCCAGAGTTGTTTAAAATCTAATCCCCACCTCTGAATGTCCAGTTAAACCAATCTAAAACAATTAGGGAGTGTGGAGTTAAAGAAACAAAAGCTGCAAAGCAGCATTTGGAAAGGCAATGCTAACTGGTGTGGTTTTGTGGCACACACTGATTTATTAGGATATACAGTGATGATAAGATAAAATTGCAATAGCCTAGCAGGGAACCCAGGGGTCATGATCTCTACAGTATCACTGGATTTATCTGATCTGTATCATGGGAGTATAATGGTAACTGTTGTTTTTTTAAACAATACCTTTTGTTCTCAGTTAATGTACTTCTTGTTGGCTTTGGGCAGCAATCTAAACAGTCACAGCCACCTGATGATAAGTGTTGGCAAGGTGATAATCAGTTTGCTTGCCTTTTAATCCCTACAGTAAGAGATGGATTACAAAAGTCTTCGAGCCTTTGAGCCTACTCTACAGAAGAGTAATAATGATAGTTCAGTTGTTTGTGGTGAGAGACAAGTTTTGAAGGGAGAAGCAATTTTTTACCAGACTAACTGGTACTCTTGCAAACAACAGAGAAGTTTTCTGTCTCACACCTTTGTATCATATCTTGTCTCTTTTCATTCTGCTGGAAGCATGGCATTTTTTCTTTGTTACCTTGAAAATCCCAAACTGGGCCATGAAATGCCCAGGAAAAAGGACTGCAGTCCTTGTAGGACCCTATGTGCATCCCAGAGTGGATGTGTTTCCTCTGCCCTGCATGTGAGAGTTTGGTGGAAGATGGCTGGGGACAGGAATCCCATGTGCCACAGAGGTGACTAAAGCAACTCAGCCATGGGCAAGCTGCACTCAAGCACTGGAAACAGAAGGAACTTTTTTTCCTATCCATGATGAGTGCTTTGAGCCTTGTTGGCCATCAGCCAATCCCTCTTTGGTTGCCAAATCTATTGTAGGCATAAGTTTGCTTTTCTCCAGGGGAATTTTGTTACTCTAACAATTTCACATGACCATTTCATAGAAGGTAACCCTGGTTATAGCTACAAATCTGCCTATGAACATGACTGTGTTTCCCCTGACTAGAGTTCAAACACCTGTACCTCACTGGATCACACTCAACCCCAGCACAGCCAAGGGGCATCCAGCCAGTATAATCAGGAGATATAGAAAATCACTTGTCATATCCTAAAGAAGATGCTTTGCTGTGACTATGAAGATTGTAGGACAACACTGACACTGTAAGTCATCTCTTTCACAGATTTAAGATTCCTACTGCACATCATCTTTCCTCATACAGGAGTTGTTTCATGTCATTAATAGCTTTTCTTGTCCTCTGTATCTTTTCTGTTACACTATACTCTTTTTTTTTTTTTGTGATGGGGAACCTTTTCTGAGACAAGTGCAGCTTCATGATATAGACTAAAAATAGATTTACAAAATCGCATAACATTTTCTACTTTTATTTCCATTTTTCCTGGTAAATTCTAACTTTTAATCTGCTTTTGGATTTCTACTGAGGTCTAACAAGGTATTTCTGTAGAACCGTCAATAATAACCCAGGATCCTATTGGTCAGTAATGTCAGCATTATAATTTCAGTCTCTTGAAGTCCTCCCAAAATTGTCCCTAGTCAGCTTACTTTAAATAACACTGAATTTTCATCAGACTTCCAGAATGCCCTGCTCAGCCAGGTCACTTATGAATATGTTCAAACTGCAAGTACTTGCTTTAGGAGTCACTTTGGAGAGGTTTTCTGGTATTCTGTTGATTTGACCCTCTTTAAAGATACCAGAATATTGTTTTCCACATTTCCAGTCCTTTAAAGCGAAGAAACCTCTATGCATTTTAATCAGTGAATAAGGTTTATTCTTACAGATGCAATCCAGATTACTCCTGGATACTGGGTTCCAGTGACTTTTATTATCTTACTTGAGCAGACATTCATATGTCTGCTCAGATCCCCTCTGCATTTCTTTAGGTCAACACATTGATGCAGGGAAGGTGTGAAACAAATCCTATCAGTTGTATGGACAGAAGTGATTGACATATAAATTCAATGGCATGAGCTCGAGACCCTTCGCATGAAATTTTCTAAAGATCTCTGGTCTCTTAAGGACATGGTGGTATCCTCACGATTTAAGATATTGCTATGTAATACCTGCATGTTTTCAAAGTCTTGACAGAGAACTAGTTGTACAATGAGGTTTGCAGTATCAAAGAATTCCTTCAATAGAAAGAAGAACATAATTTTAGTGTTTCTAGAAAAACAATGGCTTTTGTAAGGGTAAACTAGACCACAGCACTGGAATCCTTTAGAGAAAGGAAATTTAGGTGATTCAGGAAGAAAGTAATTCCCTAGCCTGCCTTCCATTATTTCTTATAAATTCTCAGTTCAAATTCAGCCCTGGAGCAGGAGGATGGATTAAATGGCTTCCTGAGATGCCTTTGCATTTATTTCCTGTTATGACTTTCCAAAGCTTATGAGAAATGAAGGTAGAATGAAAGGAACGCCTCCCACTGTTGTGGTTCTTCCAGACAGTCCCTGAAATGTATTTTTCCATTAATTTACTAGTCTCCGGGTGAAGAACTGGTGGAGTTAGTACAGGTGATGATTTAATAAAAAAAAAATAAAACAAGCAACTATTCAGTAAAAAGTAATAGTCACAGAGATAGCCTGAATTGCAAAATCAATTAATTTTATTATCACAACCATAAAAAATGGAAGAGAAATCACTGTGTAAGGGCTAATTCCTGCAATGCAGCAATACCTACATATCCCATACTATAACCTGCCATCGTATCCTGGCATTCTGTGGACCATGCCTGTCCCATGGACCAACACTACCACCCAGCAAACTGAGAGCATGTTCCCCTGGTTGCCTGGTTTTCAGCAGGGACAGTGAAATGTGCTCCAGTAAGACTTTTATGATAACAGAAAGGAAAAGGCATTGGCCATGACTTCTTGCTATCAGCTGTCCATAATGTCAGAAGAAACATTGAGAAGACTGTAGATTAAAGAACTCTAGTCCCAGGGTCTGCTACCTATGGGTATAGGAGTTCTTATCTATCCTGCTATTACATTTTTAGGTGTTTCTATCACAATGGGAATAGGTATCCTGAGATTAGCATCTGTCTCTCCAAAAGGTTGTGCCATTTTGAAGGCTAAGAGGAACAGACACTAATGGCAGCAGAAATGGCATTACCTGTATGATATTCCAGGCTGGAAGAGAGGCAAACTATTAGACATAAATGTCCTCAGGTGAGGAACAGACTACTCTATGGAAAAATGATAGTGTAGACTCAAATTGTAACATCAATGTGTGAGAGTAGACCAATGCAGACAGCAGGTCAGGAACACTGAGAAAAAACCCCTAATTTTACAGGATGATAGCTAGCAACACAAAATATCCTTTTCATGCTAAATGGTTAAAGCCAATTGAAGTATGTACTATATTAAATGTCTACAAATAATTCATGGTGCATCAAATTTCAGCTATATCAGCAAAACTGGAGCAAATCTTCTGTTCCCTGAATCATACCTTCTTTATTTGCCTTACTGAAAGTATCTACTTGCAAAACTCTTTTAAAAATTACACAAAAAAATGTAAACTGCATTTGGCCACCATGTCAAGAGCAGACCTAAGTGTCCCACATGGATTCACACACTAGCATTTTCTCCTCACCAACTGAAAGCAAAACACTTCATTCATGATGTTCAAGGGAAAGTAATAAAATGTATACAGGGTTGTGTATAAATGTATGCCCAAAATACCCAATGCCTCAGTATGCCTCAGAGGGAGAAAAACAGTATGCCTGAGAGGGAGAAAACCACAACCAAGCTCAGCTGAGCTCTGTAGTGTCATAAACCAGAGAACAACTGAGTAAGAGCTGACTCTGTCTGGATATATGAGGAATCTATATTGCTTTTGGGACTCTACCCGGGTACTGAGGAAATCCATAGGCAAGGTCTGGATGTAGCTTAAGCCTTGACCATCCCCTCCTGTATTCTCTGCTTGTGGGACTCCCTGAGATCCTATTTCTTTAGTAGCAGTAGTAATTATTTTGAAGGTCAGTCTAGTCAGGATCTGCAGGACATCTGCGATAGGTGTAAGTGCAGAAAGGCAGCAGAAATGGACAACAGGATTGTTCATATGGGACATACAGCCTTTTCATTCTGCAGAATCTGATCTCATAAGAGAGCCAGATACTACTTTGCAGGAGGGAATGTTGGGCTGGAGGAGACCCAGACTGATGACCCAAAGTCTTGTACCTCTCTCCAGCAGCAAGTACAGACCAGGGTCAGGGAAGGTGCAGATGAAGCTTGTTTCACCATGCAAACCTATGCTAGAAGTGTGGCCATTAGGTAAGAGAAATAAGGCTATTTTAACTCACAGTAGGGGTAAATATGGGCTCACAACCTTAACATCACAGGAGTTCAAAGGTGAGGGGTACAGCTTGTTTGGACCCAAAGGTTTAACTATAGCGTGCCAGCTGATGAAGGTATGAGGAATGAAAGACCAGTAGCCAACATTTCCTAAGCAATTTTTGCTATGTTCCCTCAGGGTCTGCAAAGCACACGTGTTTCCTGTGGCTGTAATGGGAAGGAGGGAGATATCAGGGTGGGGGCAAGTCCCCTCTGCCCAAGCACCTTCCTGAGGAAGGTGGCTCTCGTGCTGCACTGGAGCTGAACCTGAGGGCAGTGTTTGCCTGGAAGCCCTGAGTGGTTCCAGATGTGGCCCAGCAGAGTGGTGTGGGGTCAGCACACTGGCTGCTGCTTCTGTCTTTTGGCAAAACCCAGAAGGATGAAGCTGCCCTAGCTGCATGTAAATGTTTTCTCACGCTGTAACAAAACCTGCTAATGAGCAGCCTGGATTTTCTTGACTTTCACCAGGCTAATTTTCGGTCCCACTCTATTCTGAATCCATGTATTGTGAATAGCAGTGAGCTGTGCCTTATCTAAGAGCCTCACTGCTCTCTGTGGAGAGCCAGCAATCACAGTGGTCACTACAAGCAGCAGCTGTGTGGTTTGGTCCTCGTCAGCTTTCAGCCACGCATTAGCTTGAGCCCTGGAAAGTATGCTGCCTCTCCAAGGTTAAGGTGATCTTTAGTGAGCTCTAAATGGGCAGTTGGGAGGGTGGGTGAGTCATTGACCATTTCCAACAGAGATACTTCCAGAAGTGCAAATGATGAAGTGACAAATTGCTGCCAGAAGTGTTTTCAGTTTTACCTATGAATGTTTGTGCTGCTGCCTCCTTGTACCACTGTCTCCCACCAACTGCAGATGAGGCTTTCAGACAAGCTGCTCTTGTAGCAGTCAGTCCATACTGTATGCAGTGCAGTGTTTGTGCACTGTTATCCATTGCAGTGGCTGCAGGGTCCTGCACTGGGGTAATGTGCTGCCTCACATCTGACCCTGGTCCTTCTTTGCAGCAGTCTTAGCCTGACAGTTTAGCTGGTCCAACTGGCTGTGGCGTGTAAAAGAGCTTAACAAGCAGGTTGCTGTTTGCACTTGAGCTGTTTGCTGTGTATGCATAATCCGAGTTCCTAAGCTTTCTGCGCAATATTTTTACTAAAAAATCAACTGTGTGGAAGATCATTTTAGCTCCGCTCACATCTCCTCAAGCTCACATCAGGTATGACTGTAAGTGGTAGCTGCAGAATTTATAAACAGGGCAAATTCATCACCGAATGTGTAATGAGCCAGGCCTTGGAAATGAAGGACACCACTTCTTTCTTCGGCATCCTGTCTGGTCTGTGTCTGACATGCTCAAGCCAAATAGGCACCATCAGGAGCATTCACGCTCTGGGCAGCAGTGGGGAAAAGCAACAAAGTGGCATTTCACAGCCTGAGCCGCTGCTATTGTTCTATGCAAGATCTATAAATTAAATAAGGTCTCAAAGCTTCTCAGTAAATAAGGGCTTCTAAATAAATGCTGTTAAAAAAAGGCAGTCTTGGAATTGATCAAATTTCTCTCTCTGAGAATCTTGCGGTATGTTGGCTGTGAAAAATATCTTTATCTCAGTCCTTGCTGGTTTACAGTTTGATCTCTATGTGGAAACAAGTGACAAAGGGTATTTTAGATGTTCTATTTTGGGAAATCTGTAGGGGAGGTTAATTGAGGTAAATCAGGGAATCCTCTTGAGACTTCAGAGAAGGAAAATCTGGAGAGGTTTACAGACTAAGAACATTGGCCTGTGCTATTTTTCTGAAACACCTTCAGCTGTGGCTAGACTTGAGGAAATTTAAAAGAGGTCTCTAGTTGGGATGGGTCCAGAAGGATATTTTGTCTCCTCCAGTGGGAAGAGGTGGGAAAGGTGTTGATAAACAGAAATGAACAAAAATGAAAAGGGTGCCACAGCTGGCTGACATTTAAAAGCTGTGAGACACACTTTTTTAACTCTCAGTGACCAGGAGTTTTAAGAACCACATTCTCATGCTAGCCATACCACACTAAATGGGGAGTAACTCCCAGACTGCTCCTCATTTACACCAGGAGACACGTGAATCTGGATCCAAAAGGAAAGCCAGACAGGCCATAACACTGGGTAATGATCAGAGCTGGAAATCAGGCTACGGGCAGTACAGCAACAGCTAAAGGCACCCCACTCTCACACGTACTTCCTGCACATGTTCGGGCTCTGCTGATATCTCTCTACATGTCTTTAAAGTTTTACATTCAGTCTGTTCAACCTTTTTCTCAAATTAATTGCTTACCTTTGCTTCTGTGGGGACAGATGGCTGTGGGGGTCGCGTGTTTAGCAGTTAAAGAGTGAGATGCCTCCAAGACCTCTATCACCCAGCTCCTACCCACTGGTTTGCACATCTTGAGTCTGTACAAAGGGAAGATGAAGCCACAAGGACATGGCAAAGGAGTCCTTGAATTGTAGCTGTGTGGACACCACCTCTTGGATTTATGAACACTGGCACAAATTTTCTGACTGCCACCAGAGATAGCTTCATTTGGGTTTGTTTCCTTGGCTGTTGGGGAAATCCTCCTCCCTAGCTCCTTTTCCCATTGGCATTAGGCTGGGCTCTGCACTCACTGCCTCTCCTGTGCTGAGCTGACTGTGCAGCCTCTGTGTGTGAGAACAGATTCGTGAACTGTCTAGAAATAAACAGTCTAGCTATCCTACCCACACAGGCAAATCTGACACTATAAGCCCAACATTGCATTCCTTTGGGCTGGAAGTCCTCATTTATGCCTTCATAATTTTATTGCATGCATTTTTTAGACTAAAGCAGTCTATTGCTTCACCCCATAGAATGATTAGGTATGTGACATTTTCACCAAAACTATGGTGTTTTCAAATGGTGCCAGTAAAATGCTGGAGGTTTGATTTAAAGTGAGAAAATAGATGTAAGCAACTAATAGGTTACTTCTCCAGTCCAAGAAAACTAAATTCACCTCTCAAGGACAAATGTCTGCAAACAAACTTTTTAACTTCTTTACAGCTATTCCTTGAACCGCTTCTAAATGAATATATCTGTATCCCTTTACATAACTTATGAATTACTGTGTCCTGCTTCATGCTGAAAATAATAAGCTGATGCATTAGTCTAAGAGAAATCAACTAAAAGACCTTGTTTTCTGCATGTGTGGGAATGCATAATGCAAATATAAATAGTTTCTTCTTTGTGGATCGCTCATTTTCCTAGGGCTTGTTCTCATAGCAAAAAAAGAACCAAAAAGCCACAAACAAACAGACAGACAAACAACCATCTGAAGACTTGAAGGCTGGAAGAGCTACCACTTCCTTTGCTAATTTGCTCCAGTAATTAAACCTGCTGTTAAAAAAAAAATAAATAAAAGTACTCATTTGAATATGATTTGTCTGCTATCTAAGATAGAGTAATGCCTCTGGCTTGTCTGGTGAAGATGTTGAAAATTGCTTCAATTATCCCTGCTTATCTGAGTGTAATCCCTAAAATATCAGATAAGCGGAGCTGCAAGGTAGTGCTCTTGGCACTAAGCCTGTGAAATGAATGATAGATTTTCCCCAGTCCAGGGTAGAATCTTTCCTTCTCAATTTACTGCTAAGTCAGCAGTGTTTAGTTTCATTCCTTCATATTGGTATAGAAGGAGATGTGCTGGAGACAGAGAAAAGGTGCCTTTAGAAAAAGGAGGCAGAAGTGACAGGGATATTGGACATTCATTGAAATTTATAACTATGTATCTGAAATGGTCTCATTTACTGTCTCCAAAATCTTATGCTGTATAGAAATATTTCATGCAGCCTAGGGGTGTGTGCAATTTCAAAACTGTTATGTGTAAATGTGTCCTAGATTAATGCTACATAAAAAGACAAAAAAACCACCTTAATAAGGTGTTGGTTGGAATTCAGATGTGAACCCTGGAATAACTATATTGATACTATTTCTCTCTAGCTTCCAGCTCATCCAGCAGATATACTTTGCTAGCAAAGATTTGCTCTGAATGCCCCCATTTTAAACAGGAAGGAAACTTCTCATTGCTCTCAGCAGTGCTGTGCTGAGCCTCTTGAAAGGCTTTTATCCTCACCACGCTTCTTTGAGGTTGGCAAATAGTGCTATCTCAAGTCAGCTAACAGCAGACTGAGGGCACAGAAAGGTTGGAGGGTCAGTTGTTTCACCCATGGAAAGCTCAGCCAGGAACATGAGCAAGGACCACACATCCCACACGTGGAGTTTTTGCATCTACTGCCCTTTCCTGTCCTTTGCTGCAGTTCTTGTAGCCAGCCCCTCGGAGGAGAAAATGGGCATACTACAGGATCTACTATGCTTTTCTTTATTAAAGCATAAAAAGATGCTATCTGCTTGACTAAGACAGTTTGCAGAATGTGGAGTCTCCTGGATTCCTCTTGAACATTTCATTCATAGTTACCTGACAAAGAAGATGTATTTTTATTTGATATTTTGCAATTTAGTCACAGTCAGATTAATAAGCCCATGCTGAAAAAACAAATCTTCAGCCCTAAAGACAAATAATCAAGCAAGAAAAAAGCCTGCCAGTTGGCCAGTAACATCTCTTTTTGCATTTGTTGTGGAGTTCAGTTAATTTCATGCAACTTGGATGTCCACCATGAAGTATTGTACCTACCCCTGTACACTAGGGCTGTACACTAAACCTTTCTCAAATTGAAGCTTTCCTTTCTTTCCCATCCATCCTGTTCCCAGCAAAAATAATCTCAAAGGTGACAGAGGGCAAACAGAAGTCCCTGCTGCCCTGATGCAGACCAGCAGAGTGGCTGGAGGGCTGTGCATGGTGAGAGGGAACACTGACACCTCGGGAGCTTTTCCATCAGCATCCTGCTGTGTATCAGCTTCCTACATAGGGGAACCTCCACACAAAAGAGTTAATCACAAACTCATCATCCTGAAAAAGATCAGCACAAATGACTCTTGCTTATACACTGCCAGGGTTGTGCTAACATGCATATCCAGGCTGGGCTCCCCAGGGCTAGATCCAGCTGCGTTAATCTGCTGCTATCCAGTGCAGCCAGAAGCAACTTAATCTTTTCTGTCAGTCTTGCTTTTAAGGCAATGTGAAAACAAAAGCAAAAAAAGCGCTGAGACAAGAGCTAAAAAGCTTTTAAGGAAGCTAAAAGGAGCCTGTTTTATCTGACTGCTAATTTGAATTGCCCACATTTAAAGCTCAGCTGGTTGTGTTCAAGGTAAGGGAAGCAGAAGGCAGCGCTGTCCTGGAAAGCTGCAGGTCCTGGGGACAGACCAGGCAGAAAGGCAGCAATTGAGTCGGCAGAAAGAAATAGTGTAAATATTTTGCCTGTCACAGTAAAGACCATTTAATAGAAGTTAAGGGCAACAAAGGGATTGTGAGTGGCTCAGGTGGCTGTGAGAGGTTTTCATAGACTCTTGGAGGAAGCGAGGCAGGATGTATTTGACATGAGTCTCACCTATTGAAAGTAGCCATGCATGTATGGGGGAAAAGTATTTATTCTCATGCAGAAACAAAGTACTCTTCCACCTTTTCAAAATAAATAAAGAAAGAAGATGGGACCTGTCAGACAAGGTCAGGGGGAGAAGGGGATGGGGTGAGCTTCCTTTCAGTGAGAGATGGTTCAGGGCTCCTATGGCCCTGATTGGGTGTCACAATAACTTAAACTGATGGTGTGGCATGATCACTGTACATAATCCAAGGAAAAATGAAAAAAAACAATCCTGCAAAACCCCTTCAAAGCTGAGAGGCAAAGCTGCATGCTCAGCTGGTGTGCTCTTTGTCCCAGTGCACAGTGATAAAACTTTAATTTGCACAACATGTGATTATTTTCACAAACCATTCCAAAATGGAGCTTGCAAAAATAATAGGAAAAGAAAAAAATGAATGGTTTTCAAAAAATATTGATGTAAAAACCTTTTTTCTTTTTTTTCCCATTGAAAATTTCTCTCTGGGTATTCCTTTACCCTCTGGTTGCTCTGTTAAGAACAGGGATGGCTGCATGAAGCTGAAAATTATTTCTGTGCCAAAATCCTTGAGTGGTCAATGTACTATTTACATCTGACAAAATGGCATAAGATAGAAGTCAGCTTGTTCAAAGAATTGTTTAGAAAGATTTTCATCCTCCTTTCTCCCACTAACAAACTGAATAAGGCAAGGAACCCTCAAAGACTGCATGAAAAGTTATTTTAAGAAACACCTTCTGTGTTTCTACTTCCACTCAGGGAAGAGAAGATGCATTTCAAATCAATCTATGTCAGTCCTGACCCTTTTGGTGATGTTGTTCACCCAGAAAAGCCCCACTGGAATCATTTTCCCTGGGGGACACAGCATTGCTTTCCCTGCCTCAAAAGTGCCCTGGGAAGCTGCAGGATCTTGTATAACCATGCATGTTCTGAGCACATAACCCAGTGTCTGATGTCTTGCAGGTTGGTGCTTAGGTCAGTACCAGTTTAGTGAGATGTCTGAAATCTTTGAGCCCCTGGATTCTACCTGCATCTTTGGAAATGACTTGGCTTGAAACGACAGCACACCATGTCTTCTGAGGTTGGCCTGTGAAGAGCACTGCTGAAAAGCCATGCACTAAAGCCAAATACAAGAGCTCATCCTGCTCCCCTCTGCAGGACTGAGCTCTGCCTCTGTTCAGTGTCTGTGGCTGAAGGTGCTTGGGGCTGCAGCTCAGCCTGCACACAAGTGAGCATGATGCAGGCAGGAGAACAAGAAGTGTTGGTTTTCTTACAGATTTTGGAGTTTGTCAGGTGAAGGACTGGAAAAAGCACATGTATCTCAGTATTAGAGGATATGTATTTAAGATAGCATGTATTGAGTAGCATAATTTTGTCTGTGACTGTCTGAGATGGGAAATATTTCTAAAAAGCATGTTTGGCAACAGCCTGCAAGCTAAATCCTTTTGTAAGCAGAGGCAAAGAGGGACAAAGGACAAGTTCGTTCATAAAGAGTAGCTTTGAGGCTTTTAAGAAATATAAACAAATGGGAAACAAGATGCACTGAGAGATCTATAGAAAACAAGCCAAAGGAAGGTGAAGGAGATTTTATATTCAGTGCTGCAAAAAGAAATATTGAACATTGAATTTTAGTGAACATTTCAACCAGCTGTAATAGAATCTTCAAAAAATATTTGCAGTTCACCAATAAGGGAAGATTAAAGGCGTTCAGATATAAAAAGGGAAAAGAGAATGCAATTGAGGACTGAACAATGGGATAAAGAAAGGAAATGTATTAAATAATTCATGGGAATTCTTTATTTACTTACAGAACTGGAGAGATGCTAAGACATTGGCTGACATTGGCAGGCAGTGGTAGAGGAAGTGGGAATGAGGAGGGAGAATGAGAAGTCTGAGTCAGGTTCAGTAGACAAGAGTGCTTATCCAGATGCACATTTATTATTAATTAAAGGCTTATTTCATGACATTTCTGTCCTCAGTTTAAGCTACCAGGATCCTTAGTCATGCACATCTATACTTACATTGCATTTCTGTCTCTGCTGTCCCCTTGAAATGGGGCAGCTTCCTTAAGGGTATTTTAAGACCCTTTGAGGCCAGGAAAGAGCTGAATGAGATAGACACAACAATGGTCTATAAAACAGGTAGTGGAACAAGAAAGGTGAATAGAGTGTATCACAGTTCTTTACTTCTTTCAGTATAAGGGCACAAGATTAAACTACTGGGTGCTGCTTCCAGAGCAAACAAGAAGAGGCACTTTGCTGACTGAATAGTGCATTGGTAGACTATGTCCACAGAATGGTAGGGTTGCAAATATTTCCTTTAATTAAAAAAACCCAAATAACAAACAAGAAACCCAATCACGAACATAAATGAAAGAAAAATCCATCAATGAATATTAAATATAAAAGCATTAACTTTGCCTCAAGATATCTCTGAATCACGAGTCACATGAGGC
>NW_008679665.1:8699-17512 GCF_000695815.1 Acanthisitta chloris | reverse complement strand
CTGCATGCTTGTCCTGTCCTTACATCCTTCCTCGGATAACATCTGCTGCGTCTGCTCTGCTGTTGAGGTCAGGACTCCAGACCAAATGGACATGTGCTCTGATCCAGTACAGATGTTCTTGTATTAAGTTTGTGTGCTGCACTGTGAACTAATTGGGCAATTGATCTGGGTAAGAAGTAAGCCAGCAAGTTTTTGCAGTTTTTGTTTTTTAATACTGATCAGTTCCCTGACCTTGTTCACTGAGTGGCTGAATAAATGATTGGATGAGCTCTGCTGAGGGAGTGATGAGAAGAAGGATGAGCAGCCAAACTTTAGTGATGGGATGAAGGAGCAGAAGATTTCAGAAGAGTTGACTAAGCCATTTTTGTGACAGAAAGATATTCTTGTAAGGCAAAAAATACTGATGGGGACTTGGTCTGAGTCAGAAACTGATTTTTTCTGTGTGGCTGATTCAAGGTCAATAAAGGCAGCATAAAGCCACAGTGTTATTTCAGTGGTTGTGCAGAAAAGACTAGAAGGAGTAGCCCAGGTGAGAAGCCCAGCCCTCCCTCCTGCTTCCCTCAGCAGCAGCATCATGTTGACTTCAAGAGCCCAGGGCAAGCAGAGCACATCTGTGCCCTTCCCTGAGCTGTGGTCTGGGAAAGGCAGCGTTTCATTTCTGAGCACAGCATTCTTGAAAGGGATGAAGCAAAAGTCAGTATTATCAGTTTCACAGACCTAAATTTCTATTTTTTAATTTTCTGTGTAGAATATTAAGGATAATTTGGCTTTTCATTTTCGACTTCAAGAGCCCAGGGCAAGCAGAGCACATCTGTGCCCTTCCCTGAGCTGTGGTCTGGGAAAGGCAGCGTTTCATTTCTGAGCACAGCATTCTTGAAAGGGATGAAGCAAAAGTCAGTATTATCAGTTTCACAGACCTAAATTTCTATTTTTTAATTTTCTGTGTAGAATATTAAGGATAATTTGGCTTTTCATTTTCATTCTTTTGAATATTAAGGATAATTTGGCTTTTCATTGAAATGAAAAATTCTTTGGTTTTGGTTTTCTGGGGTTTTTTTAAGCCATTGAAAAGTGCCCTGTACAAGAACTGTGCCATTTCTTCTCAGATCAGAACACTTGTGCTAATGTATTCAGGCCAAGAAATGAAAGGATTGAATCAGAGCTGGTATAGTTTTGGAACTAAATCTTGAGGTATTTTCCCTTTCTCCCTTCAGTGTGATTTCATGGGAACACTAAAACCAGAAACAGCCCAGAGATGTAGCTTACCTTTAGAGTTGTTGATTGCAGAAAAGCTGTTTCACAAATTCCCCTCTTTTCCAGATTTCTTAATACAGGAGCCTTACGCTAAAGGTATTAAGATCTGGAAGCTGAGAAGTCTTTAGCAGCATCTGTCGCAAAATCTTACAGACAATCTGCAGTATAAGAAAAATCTCTGACAGTTTTTGTAGTAACATGAGTCAACATCACTCTGGCTAAATTTCCTTTGCTTGTCTTCATGCAGCAGTTTAGCTTTATTCCTCATACTACTTTGCACAGGTTTTAGAGGAGCTTTAAAAGTAGGTGGCAGATGCAATGCTTTCCTACAGGTTTCAGTGACAGTGCATCACTGTGCTGTTCCTTCTACTTAAGGGATGGTTTTAGGTCTGTGTTTGAACCCTTCAAGCTGCCAAATTTGGATAGCCAGACAGATTTTGTAGACTGCTGTTTGAGCCTACCTGCTAAAAGTAGGTAAATTACTGCTCAGTAAAACCTATGATTGTCCTTTTTATTAATGGCAAAGGTTCTTTGGGGCCCAAATAGTGCCAGGCTGTTTTCTACCTGTGCAGATCACAAAGAGAGTTTGCTCCTTATTCAAGTCTCTTGTGGAGATTGCTGAAAGAAATGAAGACTGACTCTCGATACTTCCAGGTAAGGTGGCATAAAATATATTTTAATTGCCTTGCAATACCTCAAGCAGCCAAATATTTTCTTAGCAGTCCATGTGATCCTTAGCTGTGCTTAACAGAGGGTAAATATAGAGGGAGAAATGGCTAGTGAAGAGAGCTTTGGGCAGGGATCTAGTAGGTCTCTAATGGATTCCTCAATCTGCCACAGATTAACTGTGGCACCCTGTTCAAGATGATTAATCTTTCCTCATTTTTGAGTAGACAGTAAACTTCTCATAACAGGAATTAGCTCTCCCTATGTGTGTATATACTGCCTCTCCCATGACTTCAAGTGCAACCAAAATTCAGGCAATGAATGTCATTGCTAACACTGAGCCATTAGTCAATAATTGTAACCAAAAACAAGATGTGTGGCAGTTTTGAAAGAACTGAGCATTTAAAGGACAAAACCCCAAACAAAATAGAGAAAATAATTTAGAAAGTGATTTAGTCCTAGAAAAAAATCTGATAGTTTTAGCACTAACCTGCATCTGTTCCTTGGTGTGCCACAGATTTACCACATGAACTGTGACTATGATCTCTTCCTCTTCCTGTCCTTTAGCCTTCTGTCATTAAAATGGGATTATTGATACTTAAAGGGGAACTGAGAGTGCTCTTCAAGATTCTGGGAAATGAAAGTAAGCCAAACCTGCTCAGAAAGTACAGGCTAAAGAATCAGATGACACCTTCACTTTAATGAAATTTTTGTGCAATTCTTTAAGTGTCCCTAATTCTGAGCATTTGTCCTAAAAGTCTGTGTGTTTCCTGGAATGACCTTATTTTTGCAGTGTTTGATGTAAGCTGGCTATAATGTGAGCAATACTTAGTCCCTAATATCTGAAGCATTATTTTTCATATAGAAATTATTTGTTTCTGAATGGGTTCCTACTGCAGTGGATTCTTCTTTTAGACTTACTGGCTGGGAACTCCTGCCACGGTTGTGAAACCTCACTCCTGTTAGCAGCAATTATCCCAATATTTGTAGCAGAACAGCTTGGGAGATCATGGTGCTTCTTGTTCCCAGCTTTGGATCACACGTTCTTAGCCAACAAGTTCAGAGGCCGGAGCACATACTTCAGCATCCTCATGCTTCTGATTTTGCTGAGAAAAGTTATTTTAAAATTGTATCCTTGGATCAGCCTGCAGCATGTTACTGTGTAAGGCAGAATGCCATGGGCAGTGTCCATGTACCTGGTACATGCAACCAAGTTACTACAACTAATGTATCGATAAGCTGAGCAATTCAAATTATATCACAATATAAAAATCAAAACTATAAAATGTTTGAAGAACATAGCATTCTTTCACATGGAACACTTTTCAGGCTGATGGCTAAATATGCCTTTGGCTTATATGACTTTCTTAATGAGATCGTTGTGAGTTACCATTTTTTTCACCTTAAGGTCTGTCAGGAGTTCACTGTTCAAGGTTTAAGAAACCTGTGTAATTGAAATATTATCAAGAGGAGAGAAAATTGCACAATAGCTCTTTCGATGGTGTCAAGAAGCATAAGCTTCTATTATGAAGTCAATTTCAATCTCAATAGAGAGGCACTTTTACCAAATCCAGCAGAAACCTCTATCAAGATTGATCTGGAATTAAAAAGAAGGACTGGAAGGGACCCTGGTTGATCTTGTAGTTCATAACCCTCCTCCAGGCAGATTCAGCCAGTCCTGAATCACTTGCAGGGAATGTTTGCATAACCCCTTCCTACAAACCTCCAGTAAATGAGACCCCATGACTTCCAGGAGAAACTGCTCCAGGGCTCACCATCACTACTGTTGAAAATATTTTTCCAGTGTTTCACCTAAACTTACATTGCTTTATTTTAGTCCACAACTTTGTATCTGTCCCCAGTAGGCATGGAGAAAAATGCCTCCTTTTTTGTAGATATCTTCCATATTGCAAAATATCACAGTTACCACAAGCTTCTCTTTAATGGAAGAAGTCCTAACTGAGTTCCTACAATTTACTGTGTGTTATCATGTGTTTACAGAGCTGTGGTGTTTAACTGTAGTGAAATGCTTAACCCACTCAACAGAGAAGTGAAATGCTGTGGCTTCACCCAGCCATGAAGGTGCAGGTGATACACAGAAACTTGTCTAAAGACAGTGGATTGTATCTATCAGTATCCTCAGCCTACAGCTCAGAAAAAAACCACTTAAATTTCTAGCTGAAACCTTAAAAAACTGCTTCATTCGAGTTTCACTGGATTAGTGTCATGGAAAATTTAAACTAAGAAATGGTTTGAGTTTGACAATATAGTAATCAAAATGTAGAATCTTGTAAGGCAATGTTAACAAAACTGTCATTACTTCTACTTGACTTTTGTAGGTGTGTGTATGTCCATGTGTATCCAGGCAAATTCATGGATAGTAAGTTCTGTACTTCAATAATTCCCTTCGCTTCTTCTTTAAATATTCTTGAAATGTGCATATCAGATAAATAAGAAAGCAGAAAAATGCAAGTTTTACAAACTTGGCCTTGAATCTCTGATAGCATGACTGTGAGTCACACAACTGTAGGCTATGTGCTTTTGTGAATAATGTGTCAGTAAAATATTTTCTGGTGGTATGACAGTCTTAGGAAGCTTTACTGGCTGTAATTTAACCTCTAATTTTTTTCTTTTTGCTTGACAAAAATGAGTTTATGTCATTGTTCTATAATATGTAAGATATAGCTGGTTTATTAATGAAAATTATGAAAGCTATAATCTTTATGTTTCTCTATAGCTTTGGTGGGAAAATCAAAAAACCTCCATTGGAGCAAAGCTTCCTAAGCTGTTGGTCTAGTTTTCTGTTGGGTTTGGATCTTTTATCATTTTCCTGTCATTCTTGATGATTATTGCTTGCATAGAAATCATTCATGTTAAATGTTGCAATCAGGAGCATGTTGGAGTTGGTGAAAAAGAAATACTACATGCACTGTTGATTGAAGCAAGGTGAGAATAGTAAGTTTAGTACATGGAAAACTGCTGCACTTTATTTTAATGGCAATGTCAATTTAATCCAGGAGAAACTACACAAATTTTAGCATTCACAACAAATACATTTGAGATTGAAACTCTTTTAAAATATACTGATAATAGTGAAATTACTTGATTTATATATATGTGTCTGTAGAGGACAATCACTTGAGGAAAAAAGCACTTTACTACAATTATTCTATTTGATACATGACAATTTCTGAGGTAGGTAAGCTTTATTCCCTCTATTCCCTCACACCTAGTTTTTGATTGGTTTTTTTTTTTTTCTTTTTAAAATACAGTGGTTAAAAATTTATTTAAAGCAATGCAGATTATTTCCAGTTAAGACAGGAGTTTTCTACCTCCAGTCTCAATCACTGCATACAGCACTATTTTTCTCTGATAATGTGGAAGTCTGCATCTATCTACATATCTGAGTTTCAGGAGTTGTTGAGGATTGTAGGTGGATGAATCCAAGCCCTATTTTTCACATTTTCAGCATGCACACAGGTGTAGTATAATAACACTTTTACAGATTTCCAATGCAACATGATTTTATTATGTAGGAAGCTCTTTGTAAAGGCAGTATAAAAATAGTTATATTCTACCAATGTGCCTGCAGACTGGCTTATTTGACTCTGCTTTAAATTATTTTTAAAACTATTTTCTTCCAGGTTCCACACAGGTTGTTACAGATGAGCATAATCACATCCTGTTTAACCAGTTACTCCTTTTTAATTTTCTTTCCTCTGTTTTTAATGGATGCAAGATAAAATTTATTCTAAGCACAAATACAAGTGTCAGCTGAAGAATACCTACCGTTATAAGTAAACTTACTGGAAAGCAAACTTATTTGGTGCTAAGCTACAAAGTACTGAGAACAGTAACATCAAGTTATATTTTTTAGGGATTAAATTAACCCACTTGTAAATCCTGATTTTCCAAGTAAAATAAAGTGAATTATCAGATAATTCTTTCTTGTTGAAACTTTTGTGCTTTTTGACAACGTCCAATATGAGGTAAACAGAATATACCTGCTTCTAGTGTTTTGGTTGGTTTTGGGGTTTTTTCTTTTCTTTTTAGCATTATATGTTTTAAGAGGGATTTCAGAAAGATTTAACAGGCGCCTAAATCCTGTGCTGCCATTTTGGGTAGGGCAGATCATTGCCCTGTATGAGCTCAAGTCTGCAATAGATTCCTCTTACCACCACTAACCTTTCAGATTTGGTGGGAAAAGATGTGCTTATGCACTGCTTGCTGGGGTTTTTTTAGTTTTGTGGGTTTTTTTAATTGGTAATATGTACATAATACTACATAGATCGAAAAATCAGTTTAAAATGCTTTGTTGAGTCACTCTACTTTCCAAACTAAGGCTGTAGTATCATGAGCATTTTAAGTCAATATAACTCAGCCATGCTGCTAAGATATCTACCAGTCCCAATTGTCTCATCCTGTTCCTGCACCAACCCTTCAGGAAGCTGACCCAGGCTAACACTAAACGGGCAAATAAATAATGAGTTTGTAACAGGGATTATTCCTCTGATCTTCCTCATGTGGCTAAATCAATGTTTGTGCTGGGGCATGGAGGGAGCAGCACAGCGAGCTGCAGTATGGCAGGGGTGAGCATCTGGATGGCAGTGTCTGCTCGATGAGTTTGCACTGCCTGTGCTTTTATGGTGCTTGATGAGAATTTTAAGAAGACAATCTCTCAGCTGGAGTGTGCTTCATTTCGTGAAAGAGTCTGATTTTAGTGCAGAACAGCCCTGGGTGTTGCATAGGTGTATGGCACCTCCAGATGTTGGGACCTTTTCCACAGGTATCAGGACAGTAGTTGAAAATCATAGTTTAATCATCCAACTTGGAAAAAAATTCCCAAATCAACTTTTGCCTAAGGTAACAGGGTTTGTACTCTACTTATTAAATAAAAGTAGGGCCTGTAGAAAGCATTCTTAGCATAAGAACATAAAAATACATTATAAAGTTCAGCACCTTATTTTTATGATTCCCATAAAGTCCATGAGGTAACAATGTTTGCTGACTTCAATTAATTTTCATCAAGCTTCATTGCACAGTCTGTTCTCACGATGTTTCCCAGGGGCAGCTGCTTAAAGTTCTTGATTTAAATCATTAAATGCTTGATTTATGGTGCCTGCTTCTGGAGCCTTAGCACTCTTCCAACTCCTATTGCAGTGTATCCTTATCCTAACCACGTTACTGCTTAAATATATATGGATGGCGGGGGATTAAAGTGAACTAGTCTGTTCATTTTCTTACAAAGAAGCAAGATTATTTATCTGACAGTTGCTGTAACAGGCAGAGAGCATAACTCAGAACAGCCTTGTTAGCAAGTTGGAGACAGACTTACTGCTTCACTGGTGTTTTAGTATCATTAGCCGGTGTAGTCTTACTTCTAAAATATATTCCCTTTGGATAAGATCCTTATCTGCACTGGAAATAGTTGATTATTTGGATGCTGGAATACATTTAACTCTTTTTTATCCTTCTTGATCCAAGACACAAAGAAGTTGACACCTTCAGGCTAGGAAGACATGAAGCACAGAACCAGAGGGCATGCTTTTCTCCAATTTTCAGCTCCTGCTCAGAGTAACTGCTCACATTTGATTTTTGTTTAAAAGTGTAGAGAAATTTGTGTCTTATTTTGTCATTGGAAAGAAATATATCCAAAGCTTTGATATCAGCGAAGACCCATGCAGGCCTCACTGACCTATCAAAAGGTCATACAGAAAATTATAATAAACTATATACTAGAAAGCAAACAGCAGGCAAAGATAGTACTTTTTATTGTTATTTCTATCATGAAAGACTGAATTCAGACCTATTGGAGTCAGCCCCAGTGCAGCTGAGGACAACTGATGTTTCCTTCAGTAGCTTAGATTGCTGTGAAAAATGTTTTTCTAACCACTGACCAACTCAAAGTAATAAATCACCTGGTTTTGTCATATTTGTTTGTTAGAGTGTCATATTTCCAACAATCTTCTTAAAAGCAGGAAAACAGTGAGCACTCATATGTACAAACCCACTTCTCACTCAGAGTGTGTTTGTGATATTTTGTGCTCAGTTCTGTGAATATTTCAACACTGCAGCATTGCTGGTGAGAATACTGGTGCAAAGTCTATTTAAAACTGGAATGCTTAGAAATTTGCCGAAAGCAAGTATCAAATTGTTCACAGATGGAAGCTGGTGGTGTTCTTGCAACTCTGTTGTCATTGTTTTCTGTTTTCAGGAAACAGAAATCAATACAGTGCTGCAGCTTTAAAGAGAACATACTAAGAGTAGAATAAATCATGCTGACTCCCTCCCCCCAGCAAACACCACTTCCTTAGCCAGCTGAAAGACTCCAATATTCTGTTCATGCTTGATATTGATCATTTATTTCAATTTACAAGAACAAGGGAATTATGGGTGCTGACAAGGAAACTGTGGGAATTATGCTGGAGTGATTTTGATTGTTATGAGTCAGGGTTACTGCCCCATCACTTTGCCAGATGTTACTGGCCCCTTTGGCTAAAGCAGCAGCAGTTAACCGTGTGTTTCGGCTCAGCTGCTGCGCTTCATAGCCTGGTGTGTTAACCTCTCCTTTGATTTCTTTCCTTTCCACTGATTTATAAGGACTCAGTTGCATCCCATTTACAGGATGAATAGGATTCAGTTTCATCCAAAAGGGGTTCAGACAATCCAGACTAAACTACTGTGAACCAAAGTGCAGAAAATGGGGTGTTTGCTTTGAGGGTGACTATAATACTAACTACAGCTGTGATGGAGGCACTCCTAGCAGGAAACAATAAATAATATGCAGCAACAGTGGAGACAAATGGGTGAAACACATGAGCTCCTAGAGGTAATGTAACAAAACTGGATTTTTTCTTTACATGACTGTGCTGATTTAGGCTGAAGTAGAGTTA
>NW_008679665.1:1446-8684 GCF_000695815.1 Acanthisitta chloris | reverse complement strand
TAGGATTTGTGCAGAACACAGAGTTGATAATCATAGAATCATAGAATCAGCTGGATTGGAAGAGACCTCAGAGATCATTGAGTCCAACCCTACAAAATGCAGAGATGTTTTTGTTGTTGCTGAGCAGCGCTTACACAGAGTCAAGGCCTTTGCTGCTTTCCATACTGCCACACTGACAAGGAAGTTGGGGGTGCATGGGAGACTGGGAGAAGACACAGTCAGGACAGGTGACCCAAACTGACCAAAGGGATATTCCATACCATATGACATCATGCTCAGTATATGAGGTGGGAGGAAGAAGGAGGAAGGGGGGACATCTGGAGTGATGGCATTTGTCTTCCCAAGGAACCGTTATGCGTGATGGGGCCCTGCTCTCCTGGAGATGGATAAACACCTCCTGTCTTTGGGAAGCACTGAATTAATTCCTTGTTTTGCTTTGCTTGTGTGTGCAGCTTTTGCTTTCTCTATTAAACTGTCTTGATCTCAACCCATGAGTTTTTGTAGCTTTTACCCTTCTGATTCTCTTCCCCATCCCATTGGTGGGGGAGTGTGTGAGCAGCTGCGTGGTTCTTGGCTGCTGGCTGGAGTTAAACCACGACAATGACAGAAGGAATAAACCTTAAAACAAAGTCTCCTTTAAAACCTTTTTAGCAAAATACTACTTTCAATTTCCAATAATTGTTATCATAGAATCATACAACAGCACCAGGCTGGAAGGGACCTTGAAAGACCATCTGGTCCAAGATTTTGTGGGAAAGGGAGCCTAGCTGAGATTATCTAGCAGCCTGTACAACCACATCTTGAAAAACTCAAGTGATGAGAACTCCACCACATCCGTGGGGAGGTTGTTGCAGTGAATGATTGTTCTCTGTGTAAATTTTTTTTATATTGAGGTGAAACTTGTACCTGCTGTTCCTTAGCCTTTTGATGTGGCTATCTTGTGAAGAGAGAGACTCCATCCTCTTTATAAGTGCCCTTTAATTAATGAAGTATTGTGATGAGGTCCCCTTGAACCTCTTCACCAGGAAATAACACCTAAATCTTTCAGTCTTCGCTCACAAAGCAGGTTCTCCAGCCCTCTGATCACCTCCATGGTCCCTCTTTGGTCCCTCCCCAGTCTGCCTACATCTTTCTTGAATTGTGAGGTCCAGAACTAGATAGACTACTCCAAGTATTCTCACCAGCAATGTTGCAGTGTTGAAATATTCACAGAACTGAGTACAAAATATCACAAACACACTTTGAGAAGTGGTTTTGTACAGATGAATGCTCACTGTTTTCCTGCTTTTAAGAAGATTGTTGGAAATATGACACTCTAACAAACAAATATGACAAAATCAGATGATTTATTTCTAATTTAATATCTAACCTAAATTTTCCCTCCTTCAATGTGAACCCGTTACCCCTTGTCCTATCATTGCAGTTCCTAATAAAGAGTCCCTCTCCGGCTCCCCTGTGGGCCCCTTCAGATATTGAAAATTTGCTATGAGGTCTCCACACAAACTTCTTTTCTCCAGGTCTTTCTATTTATGAATTCACTATGAAAAGGAGTGAGAATCAGCTGCATGATACCATCTGGTTTTCCTTAGAAATATGGCACTATGAAAAGGAGATGGGCTTTACTATGGGATTAGCAAGAAACCTGTGTCTGCTTCTTCTTCTAGTCAGTGGAAATTTGTAGCAATATTTTATATTTTACTTTTGCTTACTTATCACAGCATCTAAGCTGTGCATGAGACATCCTGTCTACCGGCTAAGATACTTCATAGGTGCCTTCGGTCTCCTCTACTGAAAGCTGGAAACTCCTCTCTGCTCTCATATTTGGATAATGTTGTAGCCTCTATATACTTCTTCCCTCTATGCTGAAACTCCTGGATATCTGAACTGTGGTGTGTATTCTTTTTAGGATGCCAAGTAGAAGATTTTGCAATTTCTTGTCACCTCCTCAAAAATTCACACTAAATCTTTCAGCCAATCCCTTTTCTTAAGCCATGGTGACAAAGTCTCATTTTATTTCCCACTTTCACTTTTTCTTCTTTAAAAAACTAATCAACCAACCAAAAAGCCCCAACCAACCCAATGGAAAAACCCCAACCAACCAAACTAAAAAAGCCTACCACCCAAAAAAACCCCAAAACATTCTGCAAAAGTTTTGTGATCTCATTCCCTGTTAACTTCAGGAAGATCTTGCTTACCACAAAGATCAGATTCCCTGATCTATGGCCTCCTGACTCCTTCTCAGTTCCTTTCCTACAATACTTCCAGAAATGCACAGGTATCTAGTTTGGTATTAAATCTGGATTCCAGATTGATTTGAAGATTCCTTAGTCTTCAAATATATATACTTATCAAACTTTTTATTGCATCCTTTTCTGAAACAAGGAACCTAATTTCCATTCCAAGTAGTCATACAAACTGGATAGCCAGTTTATCAGTGATTAATCAAATTAATTTCCCCTGACATTAAATCTGAAGTGTCCAGTGATCTTCTGCTGATTGCCTAGAGAAGCTGACAGCCCTTGGTGGCATTTTTAATTAATTTTAGAGTAGATACTAAGAACAGTGGCACATTTTTTTCTACAAATGCTTCAGATCCACAGCTGGGAAAATCAGCTCAGACTGAGAAATATCCATATGCTACAGCTAATTATTGGAGATCCAGCTGCATATGGTGAGTTTGGCCTGCAGGATGGAGTCTTCTGATTGTGCCCCTAAAAGGGCTCAGGACCAAGACTAAGTGGTTTCATGGCCTTTTTTATGGGCTACCTGTCAGGAGGTGAATTTCATTCTTACAAATCATAATAGTAACAGCAGCAGCAACAGTAATAATACAAGCTTTGAGTTATGTCAATGTCATTTGCTACTGCTATTCCAGAAATAACTCAGAAGGGCTGCTTTTCAGCTGTTCCCTCTGGTCCTCTTCAGACGACATCAACCTTTCTGCTTTTCCTGTCAGAACTTGAGAGTTTACCAAAACTTTGCAGGCTGGCTACATATGGAGTTTCTGCTCTGGAAATACCCAGTTGCTCATGACTCCAAATAGAGCTTCATGATTTTTTATGTTACAGTCACTTGGAGGAGCATCCAGAGTTTCCAAAACCACTGAAGGTGTGATAGGGGAGCTTCAGTGGGAAGTGCAATTGGGGATATATTTTAGGCTTAACTGTAGACCCACACCTGTGCATTTACTCATGAATGTGAGTCTCAGACCCATTTCTCAAGCTAAATTGAGAAATTCAGACGTTCAAGGACTTTAAAAAAGCCAAGTTCTCCCTTTCCTTAAAAAAATCACTTCTGGTTTGCATAGAGGTTTTTGCTGAATTAAGGGCCCCACTTCTGCTTTTTTCTTTCAGAGTGAAGCTGCTGCCAGCAGTTTTCAGCAGTTTTCTCTAATTGCAGTGTAGCAAACAGGGCATAGAGGAAACAAACTTGGTGTTATTTCTACCATGTCCAGTGTCAGCAGAGGGAAGGGATGTGCTTAGAACCTTTTGCTAAAGGATGTGTCCATCAAGGTATGTTTGCCACCTCTTAGCTTTGGACAAGGAAATACTGTACTGTTTTGTCTTGTCAGAACCATGTTTTTTTCAGCATTTCAAGTAAAACTAGTTGCTGAAGTTGATTCTGGCAAAATGATTAAATCCATAAAACTGTCAACTCTCCCCATGTCAACTCTGCTGGCACAGTGCCCTCTTGCCTCTCCCCTATTCCCTTTGGCAGGTTTGCTGTACGATCTCTACCTTACCAAAGTGCCTGCCAGGAAATGTGCTCATTCCAGTGTCTGGATTGCTGCAGCACTGACTCCTCGTGCTGGCATCTCCCTTCTGCACTGAAATGTTGCAACGAGATGGCAAAATAACTCTGACTCCTTTTAGAAGTTATATTGTTCTAGCCTCCCCCTTTGCAAACTGTTGAGACTGTTGACTTAGTTAAAGAGTTTTGCCTCTTTTGGGTCATTCTGAAGGACTTTACTAGGTGCCTGGGTTTTTTTAGATAGGAACTTAAATAGCACTCCCTCCCTCCTACCTAGCCATTTGCTTTCCTAACTGAAAATGGTGGTTTGTGATTCTTCACATTATTCTTTTAATGTCATGACCTGTGTGTCAAAGTGAGAGGTTGCTTGTGGATTTTTCTTGTCTTTGAAAGCAATACTTTCTCCAGAGACAAAGAAGCTCTTTTACAACACTCTTAGCAATTGCCATGAGGTGGGAGCTACAAATCGGGCAAGCCTGGGCAGTTGCATGCTGACATTTTTCATTCCTCATGTCCCACAAGTATTTCTCTTTCAACAAGGCTTCTGTGTAAGTGAAAAGGAACTTTTTTGTTTCCTTATTTCAATATATTATGTTTTAAAATTTCTCCTTTGGCTCGAATTTCCCTCTGGAAGCTGCATGGGCCATAAAAAAAATCTCACACAACTCTTTTAATTTCTAAAATTGCAAATTTTTATTGTTCCTCTATCCCTACAACAAATAAGGGACAAATTTACTTTATTTCATTTGCATTTTCAAAGCCTTTACAAGCTGTTTTCCACAATAGACCACTCATAGCTTTGCACCTCAGAAATGAAAAAGTAGGCGTATTTGGCCCTTGAAAAGAAGTCTTTTCCAACTTTTTGTAAACATTAATGACCTATTCATAAAGAAAAGGGCAAAAGTTTTGCCCAAAGAGATGTTAAAACTTTGAAAAGCTGCTAAAGTCTGTTGGAGAAATAAATGATGGTGGTAGCTTTGAACAGACACTTTGGGAAAGAGAAAAGAGGGCTACAAATATACCATATTTAATCTTTTTATGAGATTAGGAATTTTCCATCAGTGTTTCTGGTGATTTTCATATATACCTCATATGAGAACAGAATAGCTTTTCCACATCAAACATCAAAAACGTCTATGTATCTCAATATTCTGCCTCCAACACTGTCAGTAGTGGTCATTTTTGGAAGAGTGTCTGAATGGAGCATGAATGCAGTGATACGTCCCTGGCACATGCTCCCATTTCCAGTGGCTGGCAACTGCAAGACAGCCTGGCCACCAGCATCTCTTTTCATTTCTTCCAACCATATCTCCAGCTGTGTTTTGACCGTATGCATACCACAGTGTCTTGTGGCAGAAGGTTCCACAGTTTAACAGCAAGATTTGCAGAAAAAAACCTAGTACCTGCTCAAATTTGTTTTGAATTTATGACCTATTATGATCAGTGATCATAATAGGTCATAAATCCTTCTCAATCTTCTATTGGGAGTAATAGTGATGACTAATTCCCTGTTTACTGTACAACTTTTCCATTCTATTTGTGATTGATTTTACAGTGTTCTGTCATGACCTTTTTAATAATTTTTCCAAGACTGAGGATTTCTAGTGTCCACAGCTGTTCACTGTATCAAAACTGCTTGATGTCTTTGATCATTCTTTTTAGAATCATTTAGATCTGAAAAGATCCTAAAGAACATAAAGTCCAATTATTTTCTTTTGCTGTTTTCTGTATCATTCTGATTCTTCTACATGCTTGCATAGAAGAAATAAGCTTCATATCCTTTCACCTTAAAATATACTGGTTGCCAACAATGGAAACATGATGGAGAGAAAACGCCGACAGGTGCAATTTTAGGCCAACATTCAGAAAAGTGCTATGTGCTGTTGCCTTCTGCTGAGGACAGATGTTAGTTGTGTTACTTAATGTAATACTGGAAGGTTTTTGGCTCAGATCCGGACAAGTATTCAGGTTTCCAACTCCTGTTTGGGCTTCTAACACCTGATTTAATGAAAAGCTGAATAGTTGGTTAGATGTGGTTATAATACAAACCCCAATAGAATTAAGCCTTCAGTGTGTACTGATGGGGTTTGAGCTTGCAGGATCAAGGCATAATCTCTGAGCATAATGAAATGACAGTACTAAAGATTTTTTAGAGGTGTTATGAAAAAGAGAACCCTGTAAACAGCGGCTAGCAAGGACTATGGGAAACACTTTTATCCTGGATGATATGCATGAATGTCCATTCAGGATGGCTTTGTTCTTTCTGTAGTAAGTTGTCACCTTCTTGGGCATGGAGGTGTTAGCAGAAGAATGGATTCTGTGGAAGTGTTAGGCAATCTGTATGAATGCTCCATTGTGTTACCCAGCATGGTACTCTACAGTATAGAAAAATGGAATACATGGGAATTATGGCTTTACGCAAAACAAAAAGAAAAAATGCTGCATTCATTATTACATTCTCTTAGAAGAGGGCAGGCCTAGTGACTACATTTTCCTGTAAGAGGAAAGGATCAGCAGAGGACACCTACCATTCCTAGCAGCTGACTTCTGGTTAGCATTCAGTGGTCCACAAGCAAACCCCCTATGGTTACATATGTATTTCAAATCACCTGACAGGTACAGCACCTTGTGCAACCAAGGCATGATTTTTATCTGATCCAACATTTGTCTTCAGTGGGAACCCATGTATGGGCGAAGTCTGGCAGCCAACCCCTCTGGCAATTTACTCTCTAAGAGAGTCATCTCAGATAAAGGTCTTGTGTTCATTTCTGTTACCAAAAGGGAAAAAAAGAAACTAGACAGAAATAACAAATGTGCCATTTCTTTTCCTCTAGGTTCCAGTTTTCCATTTGGAACCCCTCCTTGCTTCATTCATTTGCTTCTACCAGCATATACTGGATAAGTGTCTCTTTACACAGTGTGTAATTCAGATTTATGAATGCAGTTTGCATAAACTGAACACTTGTTGCATTTCCAGATACGATGATTCAGCCCTAGAGAATTTGCCTTCTCTTTTCCACAATTTGAAATGCCATGCCCCATAAGTAGTCTACTTAAACACTGCTGCTGGAAACCATGAAGCACAGCAAACAGGCACTCACTGTTCAAAGTGGTATTCTGACTACTGAGAATTTGATTATCACCTTCCCTTCCTTTAATTATCTTGTATTCCTGGAGTTTAAATAGAATAACTAAATGACTATGGGGCAATAACTAGAGCCAAATTAGACATGGAATACGGTACCCAAAGGCATATGAGTTATATCTGCTATTGTGCTGTGCAGAAAAGTGGGTCAAATGTTTTGTTACCTGAGGTAAGGTTGTATGTGCAAGGTCAGAAGAGTTCTGAAGGTTGATTATCCACTGATGAGATAAATCCCAAGATCACAGTAAATAAGGCTCTTCATGTGAATTACTCCAGGCAGAAGAATTTCTCCATAAACCATGAAAGCCAAAGATTTAAAACTAATTTCACATCTTGCCAAATG
>NW_008679665.1:0-1431 GCF_000695815.1 Acanthisitta chloris | reverse complement strand
AAAGACTGAAGAGAGAAATTGAGGGCAGAATGAGAAAAAAAACCCTGAAGTGGCATGTTTCACAGTATTGCGACACAGCTTGATGCAACCAATTGTTGGAAGTGCAAATAGCTCCATGACCTCAGGTCAAAAGCATACAGCTCTGCTGCAGAGAGGTCTGGCAGGCTTTCTGACATGACCAGATTATAATAAATGCTCTAGTAAACAATGAGGTGCTATAACTTGCTTAAAAGAAATGCAAGCAAAAAAGGTAAGCTGTGAAGTAATGCCAGCATGTTGTCAGAACCATGCATGTGGATGGAGGCCACCATAACGTTTATAGCCACAAAGTCATGCTTTCAGAAACAGCTGAGGTGGAAAGAGTTTATGAGGCAGATTTGCCTAAGGCAGTGAGCAATTTTTCCATCCTCTGCGAGGGGCCTGGGTTACCCCAGCCTTGGCAGCTGGCATGATCCAGCTGGAAACATGGCGCATCCATCATGTGTTCACAGTGCTGCCCCTTGGATGGTCTAGCACCTCACATAGAATTGAGCTCCCATATATGCCCAGGTACATGGAGCTGTATGCACTCTGAAGGGTAACTTTGGCTTGTACTGAAGCCACACTTAAAAACTTGATGCTGCAGGAAGGTTGGACTTGGACATTGCTCAAAATCTGACGACAAACTGCTAAATGTAGGTGCATTTTCTCTAACCTCATTTTGAATTCCTAATCCAAGTGTAAATTAGTTTCCTGCAGATTTCTCTGTTACTTTCCATTAAAACATAAGAAAATAATTATAAAGAATAACTCTCCATCAATTTTGTCATCTACCACTTTTAATAAAGTGTGAGAGTACTGAGCTCATTTCTCATGTTGATCTGACTGACTCCATCTCTCATGTTCATCTCAAATGGAACCATGAGGTCTTAAATACACTACAATTTAGCTTTACTCTTTAATAATGCATAGATATATATGTATCAACTGTATTTTAGAAAACAGAAGATTAGCGGTTGCAACAGGACTTGCAGAACAGTTTTCCTGCTCTTACTATTTTAGGAAATATGTTTAGTTCATTTTATATAAATCTTGAGGCTTATAGCTATTATAAGACCTTTAAAAAATTCTGACATCTGAGATTGGGGAACACTTGCCACACATCAGTGTTTCTGTATTTCTTTCTCTCTTTTATCTTACCTCCCTTCTTCAGTTTCTGCTTTGTTGTTGTTGCTGTTGTTGTTTGGGGTCTTTTTTTTGTATTTTCAAGCACAGGCACTTTAAAGGAGGCAGAGTTGTCAGGAAATTATGTGTTCCACTTAAAACAGACAATGGTAATAAAGATTTGGCACTTAGGATAGGCATTAGATTTCAGAAAATCTGTAGGCTCTGTTATCAGCACTAACTCACAGATGTTATCTGTATTACAAAGAGAAAAAATGATCTGTATAA
>NW_008679664.1:210266-246657 GCF_000695815.1 Acanthisitta chloris | reverse complement strand
TATATATTTTCTCAGTGAAGCTGTACGTTTACTCTGCCTCCAAGTTGCTGCATTCTCTTGTGTCACTGCATCTTAAACCTTCAGTTCTCCTTTTTTTAGGTTCGTCTTGTTTAAGATTAATGAAAGCACCACCCACGATTAATGAGCATCTTAAGGCTAAAACATTCTGTTAACTTCAGTTTAATTTTGAGGGGGTTTTCCCATATTTTCCTTTCTGGTTAGGCAGTAAACTCTTCTGGGACAAGGGCTGTTATTTTTTTTGTCTGTACAGTTAGAGCTGCCCTCCTAGTTGTGCCTGGTGCTTTAACAGGACAAAAATTATTCATAAGCTCTGAAAATGCTGTTCTTTTCCACCCCTCCTTTCTCCGTTTCAGTAAACAAAGATTCTGCTATGCTGAGGCAAAGCAGAACTTAATGCCACCTTTCTGTTTCTCTTAATTACTTATTTATTAAGAGGAGATAGTATTTTAAAGAGGTAAAATGAACATTAAAATGTCATAATTCCTAAAATGATTTTAATAGTTTATTTATAAACTTCAAGCTGATTCTAATCCAGTGATACTCAGCAATGAAACATAGGCTTGCTAGTCGAGGGTGTCTCTGATTCTTCTGGAAAGCCAGTATGTGCTTTGTCTCACTCCATTAAAAATAGTAATCCCAGGAATACATCGAAGGCTCTGAACTATTTCGGAGGTGGTTGTTGATGTAGAGGTCCACAGTCACGCCCACCAGAGGGCATTTTATCACCAGTTTCTTGGGGAAAAGTTTTATCCTTAAGTCATGAATAAAGTAGTAAATATTGGATGGGAGAGCAGTGTATGAAACATTGTACAGATAGCTTTTTTTGTTTATATATAAATACATATGCTTATTTCCTGGCTGTATTTATATGTAAATAAGTAATGATGTCAGCTTGAATGCTTGGGTTTCCCCTCTGCTTCCTAAATACATTCTAATTTTACTTATGGATAATCTAGAGAAAAAGGAATCCCTTAAAGCTCTCCTGCAGCTGGTATAGCCATTGGTTACCAGGAAACTGCCCTCCCTACCACACAACTGCAGCAGATGCTCTGGATGATTGCAGTGTACCCTTGCTCCCCTTTTCCAGGGCACTCTGAAGCAGAGGCTGCTGTTCAGAAGCCCTACTCATTTAGGAGGCTGGAATTTACGAATATACTTAATAGCGAAGCCCCTGGATCTAAAGGAAGCACTTGGCAGCCAGGGAAGCATACATCTGCCAGATGGACCTGACGTCTTGTGTTTGGCAGCAGTTAATGCTAAGGCATGATATGCAAAATCCAAGAATGACAGCTAGGAAATGAATTTGTATTTCAAAAACAGTATTTTGATTTTGTTTTTCTTTTTTTTTTCTCATCCAACTTCCATTATGAAATAAAGCTCTGCAGGAGGGGGAAGAAAAAACTGCTTCTGAAAATATCTTTCCTTGCTGCTTTTCAGGTTGCCTCCTTGTGCAGTTGGCATCTGTGCTGAAGGTTGGGCTGCCCCAGTTCAGATGTGTGACCTTCCTCAGCCTGATGCAGCACATATAATGTGATTAATTCCCTTCGATTCCCTGTGGACAAATACATTCACTCCACCAGAGCCCACATGACTCATTTACGGCCTCAGGAGAGGCCTGGGGTCGTATGAGACCAAGCTGCAAACCTGGACAGGGATCTGAACAGCCTGTGCTGGGACATGTAGGCAGAGCAGCAGTAAAAGCCTTCCTCACTATGCAGGACTTGGATACCCAGCCTAAGTGCAGCTCTGGCACCTGTGGTTAGGGCCCTGTGTTGTGTTTGTAGCCGTCTGGATAAAGATGGGAGTTACTCTGGGTGTGTCTGTTGCTTACCAAAAGTAGCCAATGTTATTAGGATGAATAATGATGAAAGACAGAATTATTTTTTCTTCAGACTGTACGGGTTAAAAGGCTGTGCCTTGCTAGGTGCATAGGTGTAGACCATCACCTTGAATGAAGGGTGCATACAGACTTTGTAATTTGGGAATCTAGACTTTATCCACAGAGGTTAGAGTGATCTTGTTTGGGATGAAGGGAAGCAAAGGTGCAAGCCAACAGCATAGTGCTTTGGAGCACAGTGTCTGGGCAGATGCAGTGAGGATGGATGCCCTGTCTCTCCTGTGTGCTGTTAGTGGGGAGGCAGAAGGTGCTCTGGCCTCTCCTTATTCCAAGGGACTCATGAGAAGGCAAGAGTGGAAACAGTGCTATGGTCTGAACACTCTTCATTCTATACCAAGTAGGGTGAAGACCCTCAACAAATGGTGGTTGGGGAACTGTGTGGAAACAATTGCTCAGACCTTAAAATGATTGCAATGAAAAAGGGAGGTGGAGAATTAATCAAGACTAGCTCCTGCCTGATCAGCAGCAGGCAGTCTCCTAGTAAACTGCCTCAGTGTTTTCAGCCTCTTTATTCAGATGATAGATCCTTTAGCCAGGAAATTTTTTTTCTAGCAGTGTTAGTGTCTGTGCAAATAAATGACCTATAAAGGAATTTTATTAATTCTCTAGGACTTAAACTTTGAATAACACTTTCAGCTAGATAAATTTGCTTTCTAGAACTACCCAGATGGTTTGATAAGATCTATGTCTTTGCCACCTTGTCATCTCTGAATTTACTGTACTCAGTACCTCCAAGGGTTGTAAAAGATATCTTGTGGTTAAGAGTTGAGGGAGTTGTGGGGTTTTTAATTCACATTTGAGGGCTCAAGTGTAAATTAATGTTAAAAGTACTTTGGATATGATCCTTTATTTTGTTTTCTTTGGTTTTAATTTTGCCTGTGGCAATGAGCTGGACTAAAATGTGGGGATCCAACCGGAAAGACTCGAGTGAGGCAGTGTTGTAGGAGGCGAGCTAGTCTGCTAAGAACTCTTAGGATTAAAACCCACCCAAACCTGTTAGGATGAAAAAAATGTAGATGGCAGCACTAAGCTGTTCTGAGGGAGAAAGGATATGAAGGTGAGAAGGATGAAAAAGCCTGTTAAATCTGCAGTTATTGCAACAGTGCAAAGCTCCTGCAACACTATAGTAACTCATATTAGCAGAAGAACTTTGCAATCTGGTTTCCCTGCTGTTACACTGGGAGTAGATACTACTGCTTCCTCTCATTTCATTAGCAAGGACCATATGAGGTCTCAGTGTAATTCTGAGCTAAAACAAGCTCATATCTAGGTTTCCTACAGAGTGACTTAAGGATTTGACCTGACTGCTGTTTGTATCTTGGTGCTAACTTATTAACACTATTGTTATTGTATTAGAAGTAATTCCCTTGCTTCCAGAGTATACACAAAAACATACTTAATTTCAATATATTTTCATTGTTTCATATAGGTCTGTGGCAAAATTCTTAGAGTTATCTGCTCTGTTAGTAGGACCACATAGCCAACTGTTTTTTCACAGAAGTAGCCCATATTGGACTGAAATCTTCTAAAAATGCTGATTATCCTGTATTTGAATTAGTATTTTAATGTGCTTCAGCAGAGGCCTTTCATATTGAAAACAACTGCTTGTCACCTTTTGCTTACTTAGCTGCTTTGCTCAGTCTGATGTCCAACACTGATTGAAGGCACCTCTGGATGGGGAAAAGAAATGGCTGCATTGGAGCCAGGTGACTGCCTTACTTGAAAACCATTTTTGAGCAGAGGAAGACTGACTTTGCTTTTTGTGAACTCCCAAATAAAGTAAAAGGGAAAAAAAAGTTCACAATTTTATTTTTCTTACGCTTTGAGGCAGCCTGCCCACCAATATTTGGAGGAGTTGGCAGCATGTGCCTGAGTGAGAAATTTGGGTACTCGCAGGACATTTTAGCTTTGAACAGAATGGAGGAAAATCCACGTGGTTTTAATTTTGACGCAAGCACAAAACTAGCTGTTTACAGCTTCTTGTCTGACCAGTGCTCTCCTCAGGGAGCAGGAGAGCCTGCTGATGGTGCAGAAGGTGAGCTTCCCCCAGAGCAGGCAGCGCATGGAGAAGGGAACTCTGTAGGCAATGCAAACTAGTGAGGAACAGAAAGGGGGAAAAAGATACCACCTGCTGAGGGTGAAAGTTGATTTGTAGTACTGTTTAAGTTTTCTATGGAAATGAAGACTTGCAGAGCTTAACTGAATGAGCAGGGACCAGAGCTGCAGTACCTTGTCCACAGATACCTCTCCCCTCACCTGTGCTTGTGTGCTTTATGTCTTCTGTTGGAAAGTGGTGAGTCTTTATAGTGCTGGAGGCTGTGATGTGGAGAGTCATAGAATACCTTAAGTTGGAAGAGACCCATAAGGATCATAGAGACCAACTCCCTGCTCCTCACAGTATTACCTGAAATTAAACCATGTGAGTGAGTGTTACCTAGAGGCTCCTTGAACTCTTGACAGGCTTGGTGCCTGTGGCCACTTCCTTGGGGAGCTAGTTTGAGTGCCCAGCAACCCTCTGCGTGAGGTACCTTTTCCTAAACCTCCCTTGACACAGTTTCAGGCTACTGTCCCCTTGGGTTCTATCACTGGTCAGCAAGGAGAGGAGATCAGAGCCTGCCCCTCTGCAGTCCCCCTTGAGGAAGTTGTAGACCGTGATGAGGACACCCCTCAGCTTTCTTTCTCCAGGCTGAACAAACCAAGTGACTGCAGCCTCTCCTTGCCCTTCACGCTCTTGTTTGCCTTCCTCTGGACACACTCCAATAGTTTGTCTTTCTGATACTGAGATGCTCAAAACTGCACACAACTCAAGACTGCACCAGTGCAGAGTGGAGCAGGACAATCACCTCCCTTGTCTGGCTGGTGATGCTGTGACTAATTCATCCTTTGGCACTGTTGGCTCTTTTGGCTGCCAGGGAGCACTGTTGACTCCCATTCAATTTGCCATTGACAAGGACCTCAAAAAATGAGGGTGGGCCTTGCTTACCTTTAGTGGCTGATCCAAACTGCCCATGGCCCCAGCTGTGGCCTTGCATGGTGGAAGGGTAGGCACTAGGGCCTCCTTGGGCCATCTGGGATTTTGGTTCTTTTTTGATACTGCTGACTTAAAATAAATGGCAGAGTTGCTGGACCTCTGTGCTTGTCTGAAACCCATGCCCTGCCCTAAAGGAGGCAGCATGAATTGCTGGGAAGGTGCCAGACCTCTCCACTGCTCCAGATCTCAGCTCAGCAGCATGCTACCTCCTCTCTTCAGAGCTCCTGCCCGCTAGTGTCTTTATCCAATCAGAAGTTTAGAAGATGGCCTGGTTTGTTTTGAATCTGTCCTTAGTAGGTCAAAAACCAAAAACCCTCTTGGGAGGAATTGTTACTTCAGTGTGTCTGTTCTGCAGTTCCATCAAGGTTTACTTCTGGTGTGGCTTCTGCTGATATGTTGGTGAAAAAGTGATTATCAGCATGTTTAGTCCTAGAATCATAGAATTTCTCAAGTTGGAAGAGACCCATAAGGATCATCGGGTAAAACTCCCTGCTCCTTGCAGGACTACCTGAAACTAAACTATATGACGAAGAGCCTTGTCCAGATGCTCATTGAACATTGATAGGTTTGATGCTATGACCAGTTCTTGGGGAGCCTGTTCCAGTGGCCAACCACACTTTACATGAAGAACCTTTTCCTAATGTCCAATCTGAGCTTCTCTTTGATCAATTGCAGATGGCAAAATCAGTTGTGTGGATGGATATTTCATGTAGCTAATGAGAAAACCCTCAAAATAATAAAAACCCCAAACAAACAGCAAATAGAAAACAACCACCTCCCCAAACCCAAAAAACTCAATGTTTTTTTACATAGGCTGTTTTGTAGCTTCTGCACTGAAAGTAACTATCTTTATATGGTGCTGATTGCATGTATTGTTTGTTATTATAAATATTATAGGAACTTGGCAAGGTTTAAGACCACAAAAATAAAATGTTATTTTAGGAAACTGCAAGTAAGTTATAGTTCTGTAGAACTGGATATGTTTTGATGGTGTAGTTTTTTAATATTACAATTTTTGTACCCAGTTGAGCAATGGAGGTGATTAACTGATGTGTATTAGTAAGGAAGAGACTTTTGATCTTGCATATCTTACTAGTCCAGTTGTGTCCTCAGAAAGAAGATGAGGAAATATGATAATGTGTTTTTTATCTGAATTTAAGTTTGTGGGATATTCCTTTCAAAAAATATTTGTGTAACTTTCTGTTTTTCAGAAAAGAATATTCACTATTTTCAAGGACTAAATGTGTTACATCTAAATGAAGCTTAAAAACAGACTGAGTACGGAGCTGCCAGACTTCTGGTCCATCTAATCAAGTACCTACTTCCAGCAGTTCCCAAAGCCAACCATTTATAAAAGGAAGAATGTTTTGATTTGGGTGTTGTAATTATCTTTGTCTCACAATAGCTTTCAGGGATTAGCCCAGAAGTTAAACACCTTGTTCCAAGATTATTTTATCATACATTCTTAAATCTCTTGATGTATATAATCATATAAGTGTGTCTGCTTTGGGGCAATTCTTGCTTTTTTTGGCCTTGACAGCTTCTGGCTTCAAGCTCTGCAGTGCAGTTAGATGTTTTCAAGACTATCTTATTTTTATCTGTTCTATAACTTGTCGCTTTTATTGACTTCCCCTTTGTTATGAGACCAAGAAGAGAGAAACTGAAGTTATGACTTCTCTCTGCTAGTCATAATTTTACATTTTTATTTCATCTCTGAAGTCTGCTATCCAGTCTTCAGTCTTTCTTCAAATAAGCTTCTTCACATACAAACTACTGTTGTTATGGTCCTCTGAGCCTTCTCTGAGTCTGCAGTATTTCCCTTGGTTTGGGTGTCAAGCACAAAGAGCGAGGAAGCAACACTGTTGATTCGATAATGGCACTTCAAAACTGTGTTACTGCTCAGGTTAACACACTGAAGGTTTCGTGGTATTGTTTTCCCTGTCTCATTGAGCCATTGTTTCAGGGGTTTGTATGATGTCGCCAGAATGATGCCCATATGAATTTAGCTGAAGTACTGAAAATCTAGATTGCTCTCCTTGAGATGAAATGACTCGATCTGTTTATTTCAATTCAGGTTATCATTGATGTTTTTAAGGATGGGAGTTTCCCTTTTCATTGGATCAATGGCTCTTCTGAGTGGTCTTGCAAATTAAGACATTTTTGGGGAATCTGAATTGGATCTCATTCTATCTTTGAAACTAGGCTAGTGTCAAGAAATTTGGAGATGGATGCTTATTTCTCATGTGTATATCAAGGGTCCTGCAGTTATGTGGATTTCTCATTGATGTTTTTAAGGATGGGAGTTTCCCTTTTCATTGGATCAATGGCTCTTCTGAGTGGTCTTGCAAATTAAGACATTTTTGGGGAATCTGAATTGGATCTCATTCTATCTTTGAAACTAGGCTAGTGTCAAGAAATTTGGAGATGGATGCTTATTTCTCATGTGTATATCAAGGGTCCTGCAGTTATGTGGATTTCTTTACCAAGCCTTTTTTTAAATGATGGTTTGCTGAAGTCTAGCTGTTCCCTTACTGTTCTCAGGATTCGACACTAACTTTTATCTCCTTATGTTTTTACTCTCAAGAATAGATCACGGAGAGGAGGGATAGAATGAGCAATATGACTCGATGTACAGCTTGCCCTGTCTGTTTGACAAGCTGTACAGTCCCTGAGGTTTCTGTTAGCTCAAGCCAGAGCAGTAGTATGTTTAGTGCAGACAGCCTTGTGTTTGAGTCCTCCAGGTTTGTGGATCAGTGTGTATTGGATTCCCCAAGCTTAGCAACGATCTTCTCTGCTTGTATGTCTCATCTCCAGCCCACCCATTTTCCTGTGTTGCCTTGTTCAAGTCAAGTTGAATTTCTTTCAAGAACTTGATAAAAAAAATCCTCTCAAACCCAACCTCCCTCTCTGACTTTGGCTTCTGGCTGTCATTTCTCAGGTGTCTGAACAGTTGCCTCAAGGCTTCTTCTTCTCTGTTCGTTTGTGCTGATTTAAGCTGAACATGGCTGATTTATGAAATATATACTAAACAAAGTTGGCTGACTAGCAAGGTTTTGTTTCTTTTTTTTCCCCCCCACTTCATGGGAACTTAATTATGGGGGGGTAGGAAGGACTTGAGTGCCTGGTATTTTTCTGCTTTTATTCAATTTTCATGAAAATTAGATCCAAACATAAGTACTTCACGCTGCAGAGTCTAAGAAAACATCACTTATAAACACTGAAACAAACAAATAAAAATGTATCCATTGCTTGTTTGCTTTGAAGTAATACTTGTATATAATCAAATGACTCCAGAAGCTGGCAGGCAGCTTTAAGAACAACATCAAATGTGATTAAAGCAAATACTCGGTTGGCAACCGTTGGACCTTTATCACAGTTAAGGCTTCTCAGTGCTCCTGAAACACTGTGAGAATGAATAAATAACCATCTTCAGAAAATCTGAGGCGATCATGTCTGTTTGGCCCCCGTCTTGCCGTTCTGCTCCATGACTTTCTGCAGCAGTGCCTTATGTCAGACTTTGCGAAGCTGTGCGGATGGGGAAGCTGAAATGCAGAGAGGAGAAGGGATTTGCCTGAGGCTCTCGGATCAAATGTACTCCCAGTTCTGGTGGCAAAAATTGCAAATAGCACATTTCTCTCTAGGCTCAAGTAATCTGTTGTCCTGTAGGCCAGCACTGTTTATTTGTGCCTGGGCAGTCTCAAAGGTGACCTGCCCTCAGGGATGGGTTGGTGGTTCTTGGCTGCAGTGGGAAGTGAAGCTTTTTCTGCTTCGAGCATGCTGTAGTGGTGATGATAAAACCACAGCTGCCCCACTGCTAAGGACTTGGTTGGTCTTCTAAAGATGAAATTTGCTTCTTGTATGCCTGTCCATTCTAGTCCTCATAGAATAGATGGAGACAAGACAGTGATATTTTATAATTTTTTTCCCCTCAGAAGGCAAAGTGGTCCTTCCCCCTAAAAAGATTGAGAAATCTTCTTTGTCGCATGCTGCCACAACAGTGCGTATGGCTTTCACCATTTGAATTTTGCCACTTTATTTTGTGAAATGCCAGTACAGTGGCATTTCAGTTGTACACTGGTCTGTAGGACATGGTGGTCTCATTTAGCAATACCCTCAGTCACTGTGCCTCTGTGATGGCTGACAGCCCCAGAGACCTCGCCAGGGAGCTGGTGACCACAGCAGGCAGAGGAGTGTGGACTGGAGCCCTAGCAGGCAAGGAAATTATTTCAAAGCTGAGACTGAGGCAAGTTTTCTGAGCTTGGCAAAGGAGGCTGTGATGAGGGTTGCCTTGGAATTTCCTGGGAAATTCCAATTCACAGGAGAGTTCATGTGGGCAAACCTCAGAGAAAAACCTTGCAACAGCCTCCTTGGAGGCTGGAGGTTGAGGTTTCATAGATGGTGTGTCTTAGGCAAGGTGAAAGAACCATCATGCTGAAGGGGAGTGTATGTGTTTTTGGTGATTATAGGATGTCTGCATAGACTACAGTGACAGGGTCCTAAATGGCTGGATTACCTTGGCTGGGTTTTGCTGGGTGCAAGTAGTTGAATTGGGGCAGCTACTCCTAACTGCTTGTTTCCTTAAATGAGATGCCTCTTACAAGGCTGGGTAGCAGGAGACAGCAGTGTTCTAGTTACCTGGAAGAATGTGGGTAACTAATCTGCAGTACAGTGCAGAATCATACCTCATGCCTCAGTGCTGTGCAGTGAGGCTTTGCATTTGCATGATGATGGATGGAGCTGATGGACTTGTGTGCAGGGTTGTGATCTGTCAGAACTGAAAGTCAGAGGGCCGAAACTGAAGCACTAGGATATTCTTAGAGCATAGAGGTGGGGCTGAAGCCTGACTCAGAGCAGCAGTAGGTAGTACTGCTGTGAGGATGAGGGATATAAGCAGCAGGTATCAGAGCAAGTAGGGTGTTGGAAATCTGAAGCCCTATCCGGAAGGGAGACATCCTCGGAAGGCAAGTGGGATGTGCAGGAAGGAGATGATAGAGCTTTTCTTGTTTGCACTTAAAGTAGAATTAAGAGGATAATCTGCTGCAACAGCTGCCAGGTAGCTGCTGTACTGCTGCCTTAGTGATGCACTAGTCCTTCCCTTGCACCCACGGCTGCCGGCTGCTGATAGAGGGATGTAGCCATGGATGGGCTAAGTGGAGCCACTACCTCCATTTGCAAGAAGGAAGAGCTTGGCTTATGTGGAATAGGGGAACAATTAGAGCAAAATACTTCCTTTCTGCATGGAATAGGTGACTTCCAGTTAAAGATAGGGTACAGTGTTGCTTATGCAATTCTGAAAACCTTCAAGAAAGGAAGAAGTGGCAACTGAGGAGGTTGTTCATACTAATCTTGTTCCTGAGAGTTGTCAGATGCTCCAGCCTTTGAGTTATTCATGTTGTTTTACTTCCATATTTTAAAACCATCCAAAAAGGAAATTACTGTCCAGCTATATTTCAGCTGTATTTTCATAGAGGTTGATGCTGCTTCCTGCCTGAGAATGTGTTGCCAATTACCTTCCTGTTTTAGTTACTTTGTTTAACTGCTTTATCTCCTAGTTCTTGCCTTGATGGGATTTCTCCCCATCAGTCATGAACATGCTTATGCAAGTGGTAGAACAAGTCTTTAAGCTTTGAATGGTGGTTGTGGCAGTTAAAAGTATTTCACTGTTTTGGGGGGAATATGCAGCTTCCTTAGAAACTGGACGGGCCACCTTCTTTTTTACTTCCTATGACCAAGCCAACCCTGCTGTGGTCTGGCAGGACTTGCTCTGACCTGAGGCTCAAGAGGCCATGAGGTCCCATTTCCATTTTTGGCTCTTTGTAGCCATTGATTTAGGAATGAGGAGTCTCTGAGTGCCATTTAAGAACTAGACTGAGAGGCTGTCACGGCAGCTTTTCTTGAAGTGACCTAGTTCTTTCATTCGGCGGTGACACCTCACCCAACCAATAAAGCTGTGTGTGCCAAATTATGTGCTTGTTTGGTAGCTTCAGAGCCCAGGCCACAATCTTTCCATTACATGGGAGCCAAACCCTGGTGTTGGGCTGTTCCCCTGTAGTTACCTGCTGCCTGTGCACCCAGCTTCAAATGTTAATAATTTCACTGTGCAAACTTTCACCTACATCTCACCTAAGAAGCAAAGGTTCGTGCTTCCAACATGAGAAAGGTCAGGGTTTACACTGTCCCATAAAAGCTTGTGGTTATGGAGTGAACTATTTCCTTTTGATGTAAAAAAAAAAAACCCAAAAAACAACAAACCAAAACAAATCAGTAGTTCAACACTGTAAGGAAGTATCCTTTAAAAACATATTTGACAGTCCAAAAAAGCCTGTTATGCACTTACAAAAGAAAGTGCTGAATGTTTTCAGAAATGTCTTTGTGTGTTACTGGCTTAGGCCATTTCTGGCAAGTTCAGCACGTAAGCAATATCCTAAACATTGGTGGAATGCTGGGCAGCAATAGGGAAACTCCACTGATGGAAAGCTTGCTTGAACTATTTAGAAACTTAAACTTGTCAAATCTCTAACTTAAGTCATAGAAAAATCTTGAAATGTGTTAGTTTCTAGAAAGGGACCTCTTCTTAAATCCAGCTGGACATCTTTAGCTTGAAAAGAAAATCAGCAACACAGGTAGATACCAAAACTGTTTTGCAAAGAGCTGTTAGTTCCACAGGAAAGATGCCTGAAATGAAAACTTCTCCAACACCATGAATGGTGGATCCTTCCCCACAAGGAGATTCAGAAGCAGAGAATGTGGAGCAGCATCAAGCAAGTTTCTTGAGGTCTTTTACTACTTTTTAATCATTTGTAGTGTCAGAGGGCAGCCGATATTTGCTGTGTCAGTTGGGTTTGAGACAAATGTTTTTCACTATTGTTTTGGGTTTGTTTTGCAGTTGTTTTTTTTAAAATTGTGGCTTTGAGGAAAAGCATAATGGCAATGATAGTTCAGCAAACTTCAGCAAAATAGACAGGCAAAGTAGTCTGCTAAGAAATATCATAATTAAAAGCAAACTACATTTGTCAAAATAAATGAACAAAACAGCTTGTGGTACATTAACTTGTTTGCTTACTTGCACATAACCAAATTCTTTTGGATTAGCAATTGGTCTCCCACTCATTATTAGTGAGCATTTATTAGAATCTGTTCTGATACGTATTGGCAAATTTGAGAACTAAGGAAAGAAAAGGAAACAAATTATTGGGACTGGGACCAATACACTGCTAAGCATTCTTTGGCTTGATATGAATTTAAAGGCATAATTTAAGCTTTCCTTCATGACGGGGAGAACCAGCTGCCTGCCAGGATGGCAGCGAACTTACCGTTGTGTTGTCAGTCACAGCCCAGTTGCTCTGTGATTCAGGTTTGATATTTTTTTTTTTTTTTCGGAAAATGCAGAGGTATTGCAGACCCTCTTGTGCTGCCAAACCTGGGCCATGGTCTGGCCTTTGCCTCACCCTGTTTTGGGAGGTGTGTGGTGTAGCTCGGCCACTTTCGTGTTCCACCCGTTGGAACTGCAGTGCCTCTCCTGTTACTCATAGCTTTTCCAGAAGGTACAAAGAGAAATTTGGGTGAGTCTTGCCAACTCCTTTGCTGACTCTGAGGCTGTGAATACCATTAGTGAAAACTGACTGTAGAAGAAATTCTCGTGTTGCTGGAAGAGCTAATGGCTGTGTCTGAAGCATTTCCATGCTACTGACATGGGGAACAAGGTGCTGGTTTGTGTCACAGTCACAAGCCAGATCCCTGCACCAGAGGAGGCTTCTGCACGTGTTCGAAGGTGGCAGAGGAGATGTCTTGGCAAATGCATTAATTCTAGGAGAACAATTGTGTGGGGTGGTGCTCTTCCCCATATGTGCCAAGGAGGTTTCTCTCTTGATTGTTGATTTTTAAATTTAGTAAGGGTACAGGAAAGAAACTGTGTAATTCACTGAACTGTGTTTTAATCAGATGTTAACACTTCACGGTTCTGCATCGATGTCTTCCTAGCTATCTCAGCAAGTTTTTTTGTGTTACAGTAAAACACAAATCATGACACTCTTACCTCTTCTTGCATCACCAAGCAGGACTCAAATGAGGAGGTCAGTACATTGATACCAAGCCAAAGAGCCTCAGAGATTTTTAGCAGCAAAAACACTGCAGTGGCAAAGACACCGATGAGGTGACATAGCAGAAGCTCCTTAGTGTTTCTAACATCCAGAATGTTAGGGAAGAAGCCATTTTTGCCTCATACCTGAGTGTTATTTCTTCATCCTACGTAGCAGGTAAGGAGCTTGTTCTTATTGCTAATCAGTGTCTCCTGCTTAGTATAGATATATGTAACATCTGTGTTCAGAGGTTTATTCCTATATGTTGTCAAGGCAAGCTTAGCACAGAGTTGGTGCTTTCTGGTATATTCTTAATTAAGCTTATCTGGAGTGTACTTCTAATAAATTTATTCTAAATTTTGTTACTAAACTCTTTCTTCTGTTGGAAATACGATTGGCATATACATTTAGGGATTTTGTAAAATTTTTTTTGAAAGAAGTTTATTTATCCAGAGAAATACAATAAGCAAAACAAGATTGAAGGAGCTGATTAGAGTTGGCCTCCAGTGCGTCATTAGCTACATACTGCTGGCAAGTTTGGAAGATTACAAATAGCTATCTTTGATGCTTAACTCCTTATTTTCAGGGTATTACAACCTCACTCGAAAATGCTGAAGTACTTCCAGTGGTTTTAGAAGAGGCACAAGTTAATTTTAGAACTCGTGGTAAAGCAGATTGATTAGTAACTTGGGGTAGCTAGAGCACAAAGAGCGATGGGGTGTCATAACTCTCTGGCAGAGTCATCTCTGTCTAACTGAACTCAAGATGATGTCACATCTCAAGTCACTCTGTGATCACTGAGGTCTGCAGAGATGGATTTTTCCCTTTGTTGTCATGGGGAATCATGTGGGTTGACTCCAGGCTGGAACTTGCTTGGCCCTTCTCATCTCTGGCTGAGAATTTTTTTCAGGCATGCTGGAAACATGGTTCATTTAGCAAGGCTTATCAGCAATGCTGAGTGCTGTGTTAAGGTTAATATTCCTTCCTACAGAAGGTTTCTTGCACTATTTCCATATGAGTATTTTTATTTTGCTGTGATTGATGCCCAGCACTTAACTGTGTGTCTAATTGCCAGGTTGGTGAAGCTAGGCTTGTGGAGCACCTCTGGTCACACAGAGCTGAATGTTTGAATGTTGAGCTGTCAGGTGCATGGCCCACTGTTGAAATACGAAGATTCAAATTAGATACCTTCATACTGAATGCAGTTCAAAGAACCATAGAATAGTTTGGGTTGGAAGGGACCTCCAAAGGTTGTCTAGTCCAATCCGCTTGCCATGGGCAAGGATATCTCCAACTAGATCTGGTTGCTCAGAACCCTATGCAACCTGACCTTGAATGTTTCCAAGGATGGGGCATCTATCTACCACCTCTCTGGTGCCAGTGTTTCACCATCCTCATTGTAAAAATTTCCTTCCTTATATCTAATCTAAATCAATTCTCTTAGTTTAAAGCTGTTACCTGTTGTCCCATGAGGTGTTGTTAAACAGTTTGTCCCCATCTTTCCTATAGGCCCCCTTTAAGTACAGAAAGGCCACAATAAGTTCTCCTTGGAACCTTCTCTTCTCCAGGCTGAACAACCAAACTCCCAGCTTTTCCTAACAGGAGATGTGTTCCATCCCTCTAATCATCTTCGTGGCCTCCTCTGGACCTGCTCTAGTAGGTTGATGGCCTTCCTGTACTGAGGACCCCAGAGCTGGACACAGTACTGCAGATGTCTTAAGGAAGCAGAGTAGAGGGGCATAATCACCTTTCTCACTCTCAGTTCATAAGGATTCCTGAGCTCAGGTCCTTGAGATAAACTGGGCAGAGGAACAGTTAAATAAGAAGTTCTCTCATTGTGCTGTGAAAACACTTAACCTACGTATCTTGATCCAGTCAGTAAGTGGAAGAGTACAGGTGAGACTCCTCTAGGGTCTGCACTAGGGTAGCATCAGCCTTTTGGCAACACTTGGACTTAACTGGGCTTTGATTTTTGTACCTGTCATTGAAAACTTAAACATTGAAGAGGGACATAATTGAAAGAATATTATATTAGGATTGTTCTAATAAAAGCCATTGAAGTTGGGATTCCCCAAACCCATTCACTAGGAGCACATCACTTCCAGTCTTGATCTAGTCTCCAGGAATTTTTTTAGATGACTTTAATCTGTGAAAATTAAAAGCGAAACTGAGACCAAACTGATTTTGAGGAAATTATTAGATCCTGTAGAATTGAGCATAGTGCTGATGGTCTTCTAAAATTATGTTTTCAACTTCTGTACCAGGAATATCGAGTTGGGACTTTTCCACAGTCATTTATATCTTGCTGTGTCCTTTGAGTGTATCAGCAGGACTGCGTGGCATGTTCTTCCCTTTCTACCCTCTACCCCCTCCCACAACTTTTATTTTTACATGATTGTGCCCTATTGGATATAAAATAAACATGCTTGCTCCAGAAGGCTCTGCGATGCAAAGAAGAATAGAGATCTGCTCTTCCCATGGTGACAGAATGCCTAAATAAATAGTTGCCAGTGTGAGCAAAGAAGCTGCAGCGATGGCAGTTTAACCACTAGGAAATGTATTTGAAGAGCTATTGGTAGCAGAAGAAAATCAACTAAAAACAAGTCTGCCCCTTCCTAATGTTGTATGGCAGGTAGAAGGGAAATAATTATCAATTTTCTACCCCTCCATCCCCCTATTCCCCTCACTATTTGAAAATTCATATTGAATGGCATAAGGGGATTGTCAACAACTGGGTATGCAACTAAAGCCCAGTAAACCCACTTTTTTGCGAAATTCTGAAAATAGCTGCCTTTCTGCAGAAGGATGGAGAGTGCTGCAAAATGAGATCTTGCTCGCAGAAAAATGTGTGCCTTTGTTTTAAAGACAGCAGTAAAAGGATTTGTTTTGGGTGTTAAATATGTCAGCATTGTAAAGAGCCAGCAACCCACTTTGTTTTTAAATGTTTAAATAATTGTTCATGTGCTATGCCGCCTTGAATTATGATTAATTGTGCAAGTCACAACTTGGTAAGAACCAACCCATGAATGAAGTATTATGTTCAGGAGTTTATTTTTCTGCCGTTTTTTTAATTTGTGAGATTTCAATTTTTTTTAAAAAGGGCTGCCTACGAGAGGCCAGCTGGCATTATTATACAGTAATACGGGAGAGCTGTGAGCGTCGAGGAGGCACAGCGTGACGGAAGGCAGCCAAAAGGATTAAGGTATCTTAGAACTTCTTTGCCGCAGGCTTAGTCTGGTGGCAGAGGGAACGTGTAATTCCTGCTTTATTTTATTTGTGGCACAAGTGAGGAAAAGGGTTGGAGTTTTGATGACACAGTTTGAGGGATGGGGGCAGTGGAGCTGGAGCTGGGCCATCACGGAAGTGCAGAGGGACAAAAGGGGAAGAGATGTTTCAGGTCACCCTTTTCCCAAAGCCGCCCACCTGTGTCTGTTGGCGTAAAAGGATAGTGAATGGGGCTGGCTGAATGGCAGAGGTCTCAAGGGAGGATTTGGAGTAATAAAAGTGTGTACTGCTTCAGTATTAATGCTGTGTTGGCAAAACACTGCAAATATTTGAAAGTATTTTCCCTGGGCATTCAGGGACTACTGTTGCCTCCTGTCTTAGACAAATGTCCCATTTAACCTGTTTGAGGATAGGCTACCTTTTATTTCTGCCCATTTTATTTTCAATAAGCAACAACATTAAAGCAGTAGGTATTGATAATTTTTAAAATTTTTTACTTTTTAAAATTCAGGAGGGAGACTTGTTTGGATTGAGAGTAAAACCTGCCAATGTCAGTCTGCTTCAGGACTTGGCTTTACATTCTAGAGATGTCATTGATACCAACTTGTATGTGTGTATATGCACATATGTACATATTTCCATGCTTATATATACACATGTATTTATGGATGTAAATGGGTGTATGTATATTTCCTGAAGGCCCACAAAATTAATAATAAATTAAAGAAAGGCCCAGACTCTAGTGTGAAGTTCAATTTTTTAAAAAATAATCTAGGTGTGAGGTTGACAGTGTCACTTTAATACTTGCACTGACAGTATCTCTTAAGCACTTTCCATATTCTGTTTTAAAATACTTATGCCTCTTATCTTCTGTGGCCACTGTTCTAGGAAAGAAAATCAACATTCTTTGTAGCTATTTTACTTTCAAGGTATTGAGTCCTTGTGCCCTAATCTCTCTCGGAAGGGATTGGAGGAAGTGAAGTGCTGACTTGCTGCCTGTATTTAAATCCGCTTTGAGAACTTCTAATCTTTTTTATTTAATATTTTCAAGTTGGTTTGCAGCACAGGGCTACTCACAACTGCAGAGACACTTGCATTTTGGGAAGGCGAGCACAACCTGTTTTGTGATGATTGAGATCTGGAGGGTGGCATATTTAGCCAGCCCTCAGGGCAGAGGTTGACTGGACCTTAGTAACAGCCCTTAAATACACATAACATTCACCTTGTATAAAGCTGCTCATACTTCTGGAAATACCTTGTTCACAGTCAGTGTGCCAAAAGGCTTATTGCTGGCATCACACAGTATTAGGTTGTCTAACATTATTTCCTTATCTGGGCTGAAGTGGGCTGAGCTAAATGCCACCTAACCCTTCGGATGCTATTTACAAAAGTAATTTGAGAAAACTTAACACAGTGACAGAGATGAGCACATCTTAAAATGGTGGCAGGTGAATGAGGTTGCAGAAGGGACACTGTAGTTCTTTTCATTTCTGACTTTGGAAATACTTGGGATTTGCCTTACCATGGTCAAACTTTCTGAAAGGAAATCTTTCACTTCTCCCATATTTCTGGGGTATTCCTGAATCAGAGCCTTGAGTGTTTTATTTAAAGTATTTGCTTAATTTCTCAATCTGATTGAGGTTTTTGAGTTGTAGGTTACTGTTTGTTTTTTAAAAAAAACATATCTGTTGTTACATAGCAAAACTATTTTTGTTCTTAGTGTACTTTATAGCTTCCTAATACTATCTAAGTATTCTTTAGTGCAACTTGACTGGCCAAAAACATAAGTAATGGCAAATGTTTTCTTAGTAATCTTTTTCTTGATGAAATTGCCATAATTGATGCAAGCTGAGCCTACACCTTAGCAAGAAGTAGAAGGAAATTGCAGCTGGCAAAGTTAAAGCCTAGTCTGAAGTGAGTGTTGGTAAGACAGATGTGAAGAGGGAGGCCATGTTGTCACTGTGGCACTATTAAATCTCTCTCCCAAAACAATTGCATGTAAAGCTCCACCTATGTGGCTAATCATGTTTGCATTGTTGAATGTTTCCATAGCACAGCAGTGTCCGTGTGCTTCTTTAGATTAGATAGGCTGCATACTGTGTTGAATAGATAGCATTTTGACTAACAGTGTGTCAAATGATACAGCCACTATGAAGTGACTGAAGCAGCATCTTCCCTCTGCCCTACCCAAACCTGCAGGCCTGTCTCCAGGAGGCTATTTAAAATCATTACAGGTAACTGCTTAGTAGGGCTGACCAGAAAAGAGGATCTGAAAATATTTTTCTGTCTGTTGGAGAGGGAGAGTGTTTTACTTGTAGATGAATATTAATTTTGAAAAGCAGAGGTACTCAAAATTCCATTTGTCTCTTACAAAGGGAGCACATCACTGTTTCTGTTGCACAGCGGTTTTGTGATCAAGTCCTGGGTATACAGTCCTGCATAGACTAATTTCTGGAAGTAGGTTATTAAAGCGAAGAAATGTTTTACTTGCATTTATGCTTAGGTCCTGATTAGAGATTTTTTTTAATTTTTTATTTTTAAATCTAGATAGCAAAGTAGGTAGTGCAGTATAAGGAAAGGTGCACTTTGGTCCATGCAGCAGTAGTACATGCTCCTTGGGGATATGTCTCTCAGGTGGCTAGTATGGGGATGTCATTGTGCACATCTGTCTTCAAAGCATCTCTGCAGTTTGTGGATGCCTTCTGTTGTATAGAGGCAAAACTAAATACACAGTTGTGGCAATGTGCATTGCTGGACAAGGTGAGTTTGTTTTCAAAGCACAAGCCTCTGTGCTGCTTATTTTGGAGGGTGGGGGAAAACTGATTAAAATTAGTTTGGAGGAGCAGAAGCATTCTGGGCCACTTTAAAGCTCTACTGACTGCTGCTCTGATGGACAACTGCCACTGGTTTTCTTCTTAGTACATTCATAGTGTCATGACTCAGGCAAGCAGATACTCAATTATTAATGACTTATCTACAAAGAAAAATAATTAAAAACAAACCCAAAGCAATAGAGCACTTAATTAAGAGTTAGTGGTGGAGTTTCCGCTGTCTCTTAATGGAAAGCTTCCAAGAACAATTTACCTTCCAGAAAGAGTACCTGCATCAGCCTGCCTCGTTAAAAATGCCTCCCTCGTAAACCAGAAGTTGGATCGTACTTTTAGGCAGGCAAATAAACTTATTGATTAGACACTAATTGAAGTTCTGCAGAGCGGAAGGGAGTCTGCATATATTTCAGAGACTTCATGTAGAAACTTGCATTGGTGTTGCATTGTAGACGATCCCAAGAGCAGTTTATAGGAGGCCTAAGGAAACTTTGTCCCAGAGATGAGTTAAGACATATTTTGCTTCTCTATCTGTTATGGCATCTCTTGGTATCGTGTTGGATTACGAACTCCCTCAGGCATTTCAGCGATGTCACTGTTAATGTTCTTGCTGTAGTACTGTAGATTTTGTTGCTGTTCGTCCTTTTTCCATGTCTTAAATAAACAATCTGTAACAAACTTCCCTCAAAATAGAAGGAAAATCCAAATGTCTTAAGTAGAATTGAGGGTTTCTGAAAATGCAAGTTAGCAATACTTACTTCTAAGATGTAAATCCCTTGTGAAAGAGCTGTATATGCAGTGTGTGCAAATAGGTCTGCTTTTTTTCTCCAAGAGGACACATCCAAGCTGGCTCCTGCCTTATGCCCTGTTTCCCTGTCATTTCCTCCCCCAGCAGGACTCTGAAGCTGCTCCAGTTCAGAGAACACAGCCCTACCAAGTCCTAGAGCATTAAGACTTGCATGAATAAAAAGCTCTGTGGGTCTCAGGGGTCAAGTGGACTCTGTGGGGCCAAAGTCCATGATCAACTGCTTTTAAAAAGATGAATAATGATATAATTAAATAAAATCAACTCATTGCAGCTGAATCAAATTTCCATGGGTGTTTATTTACTCACATTTCTCTGTTTTCATATCTTACTGTATGCTTACTCCTTTCATAGAATCATAGAATGGTTTTGGGTTGTGAAAGAGGCTTTAAAGAACATTTAGTTCCAACCGTCCTGCCATGGGCAGGGACATCTTCTCCTAGATCAGGCTCCTCAGAGCCCCATTCAGCCTGGCCTTGCCTTCAGTGTCTTCCTCCCTGCCCTGCATTTCTTTTTGTCTTTCCATGCTATAGCTTGCGGAATAAATTGTACTTGCTTTTGCAGTCCTGTTCTCTTCCCCTTCCATCTATGAATGTGTGCCAGTAGTGACTGGGGATGCACAAACAGCAAGCATGCTGAGCAAGTGTCTAATTGCACTTTGGTAACTGGTAATAAGGAGCAAAATCAGCAGGATGTGACCAGCAATGGCTTTGCAAACCAAAGGGGTGAGTATTGTGTTAAATGAAGTCACAGTCCTTTCTCTTTTATTTTTTTCTTGTATTGAAGTGGTGGCAGTTTCAGTGCTGAAGGGTTTTATTTCCCCTGTAGTCCTCTGTATGCTCTGTTAGCTGACAGTAACTGGCTGATCAGGTAAATGATCTCATGTCATTACTGTCTGTGGTGTTTTTGTTTGTTTTTCCCCCCTCAAGACATGGTACCCTGAAGGAGGGCTTTAATTTAATTACTTGGAAAGGGGAGTCAGTGACTGGTCACTCAAGATAAGATCTTGCAGAGAGTTTTAACCTAGAACTTGTTAGTGTGACTTGCTAAAAACCCCAACTGGGCAGGCAGCCTTTTACAATCAGTGTGATCATCTGCTTTAATTATGTTACTCTGTTCCCTATATAGAAGTAAGTAGCTGAAATTAAATTTTATGAGTAAGCTGTTAATGAATCTTAAGTCGCTCAATTTCTGCCTTTTCCTTTAAATCAGAGGTGTTAAATACTTGAAAAGTTGGCAGTGTCTGTTCTAAAACTTGTCTCTGACTTGATTGAGCTTTCTCAGGGAATTAGCAGAGAAATTCTTTAAGCTGCAAATGTCCTTTCTACTTGAGATGTGTGGGTGACACAGGTTGGACAGTGCTGGGATTGTCCTTTAGATGGATGAGTAGAGAGAACAGCATTTCTGAGACATTCATCTCCTTCTGTTTTGCATCAGTGAAGGACCCAAAATCAGTAGCAGAGAGAACTGAAAAAGGAAGTTATATGTTCAGTGTCATCCGTACCTGCGAGATGACTTTTGCAGCAGTGGTGTCGTGGCATTCATGTCTATGTTGCCATTCCAGTTCTTTGTTCAGTGTGTTTATCTGTTTCTGAGTTTCTGTAAACCACTTTGGTGGGAAAGCTGAACAGGGCTACTCTGCCCCTCCATTGAGAACAGCATGTTCTCCCTCCCCTGAGGCAAATAAATGCCTTTTGACAGGTAACTTGCTAGCTGTGTATTTGTGCATTGTGTTAAGCATGATTCCTGACATACGTAATTACCTTGAAATTACAGATAAAGGTCTCTTTATACTGACTTGACAAAAAATATTTTTGTTGCAACTTCTATTTATAAGAATATGGCATCTTTTTAAAGATATTTTTAAGTAAACATATTCTGTAAGTGCAGCTGTAAGACAGGTTTGAAAGGAAGTTGTTGATTATTGTACCCTTAAAACTACAAAACAAATTTTGGTCCATTTAAGGACTTCATGTGCATGATAGCAGTCCAGCTGAAAGCATGTGGTGGGGCTGCTCCTTTTCAAATGTAGGGTGTTTGTCTGTGTGGGGTTGTTTGAGAAATTTTTGTCTCTATGATTCTGTTACTAAATGTTAGAGGAAGCTTAAGGAAAATATCATCTGAATTTTTAACCTTGCTGAACAGCCAGCCTGCTCTGAAGCTCCTGATTAGTGCAGAATTTGATCACAAAGCATGATTGAGAGTAGCAGCTTGTCACTGTGTGTGATTAATGACAGCTCCACCTGCCATGGAGCTTCCTAAGTGGTAACAGCAATCCAAACTGGAGTGTCCTCTTCACTCAGTCACAATTTAGGTTGCAGATTTATTCCCTCATCTCCTCCCCCCTCACCCCCCCGAATAGTGTGAAGCCGAAAGAAATGATCAGAAATACCTGTAAAGATTCAGGATTACAACAGTAAACTGCTGGCTGGTGTGGGGAAATAGTGGCACAGAGCAGTGCAGATGCATTGGTGGGTTTGGATGGGGGTAAGTAGAATGTATAAATACAAGTATGCTATGCTGCTCCTGAAGGAGGTACTGCTGGTACAAGATGCTGTGCAGAGTTAGTTCAGGTGCACTGAATGTGTCCAGGCAGGGTGACCCACCAGCTTGCTCTGACTAGATTACTTGCTACTTTCTTCTTATTATATTTTTTAAAAAAAAATTATTTCTCGATACTTAAGTCAAAATTTAACATCTGCACCTCAGCACCTCTCCCTGCTAAGCTGCTGTTTGGCTTACACTGAACAAAACCTGCACAGCAGTAGGAGTAAGCCTGCATGTTCTACTTGACTCATGAGAACAAATCAATTTGGTACTATACCTGGAGAAATAAAGGTACCTGGAATATATTTGTCAGTAGTGGATGATTTCTGCATGAACGAAGTCTTGCAGATACACTTAGTCATCCTGACTGATCTCACTAATATTATTATGGAGTGGAGTCTTTTACATGGCTATGGTTTGCACAACAAGCACAGATTATAGTGACCTGCCTGGGGAAAGCATGTATTTCTCTGTAATTGGCAAAGAAATTAAACTTCTACAAGAAATGAAACTATGAAAATATCACTAGTGGTAAGTAATGTACTTCCAAATTGTGTATCATTGAGAGCCTGCTCCCTTGCTCTGCTGCCTCAGGTAAATAATCTGCATAAATGATGCTTACAGTCTTGTACCTAACAGATATTAAATAAAAATGCTTTAAAAATAATATTTTTCTGTCATTCAGCCTCAGCTGCAGGTGGTTTGGCCTGGTAAGGTATGTGATAGTCACAGGGATGCCCAGGGGAGTTATTACATCTCATGGTAGGAAGCCCAGGCAGGCTGGTGGAGGTTTGTAGCAATGCTGGAAGTCTGGAAAAGAAGAATTTGAGAGGTGGCCTTGGTGGATTGCAAGGCTGATTTGAGCACATTCTAGCATTGATCACCTTTCTTAAAATAAAAGCTGTTTGCATTTGAGACAGTGAGGGTGGGATTCGTCTCCCCTTACTTCAGACATCTAAGTTTAAGCTCCTTGCCCCAGGGTGCCTGCACGGAAAGGAGAAAGAAATAGATTGCCCTCTGAATGTGCCTGTTGTGAAATTGTAGGTGCTGAGCTTAAGCTGGAGTTAGTGTATCTCTTGGCCAGTTTGTGATGATGACCTGTTCCCTATTGTTAACCTCACGATGTCCAACAAGACCAAGTACAAGGTCTGGTGCATGGGTCTGGCTATCGCCAGTATCAGTGCAGACTGAATAATAATATAATAATAATAATGTAACCCCATCTGCGGTTATTGGTAGGTGAAAAATTGGACTCAGCAATGTGTGCTTGCAGCCTAGAAATTGTATCCTGTCCTGGGCTGCATAAAAAGAAGCATGGCCAGAAGGCTGAAGGAGGTGATTCTCCCCCTCTGCTTTCATGAGACCCCACCTGGAGTACTGTGTCCAGCTCTAGGGTCCCCAGTACCAGACAGACTTGGACCTGTTGGAGAGGGTCCAGAGGAGGGCCATGAAAATGATCAGTGGGCTGGAACACCTTTTTTGTGAGGACAGGCTGAGAGACTTGGAGTTGTTCAACCTGGAAAAGAGAAGACTCTGGGGAGACCTTATTGCAGCCTTTCAGTGCTTAGAGGATGCTTACATGAATGCTGGAGAGAGACTATTTTTTCAAACTCTGTAGTCATAGGACAAGGGGTGACAGCTTTAAATTGAAGGAGGGCAGATTTAGGTTGGACATAAGGGAAAAATATAACTTAGAGGGAAAAAAGAAAGGAAAAAGAGATAGTTTAGAGAACCACTCTGATGTTGGTCTGTGGTTGCATTGGACGTAGGGCTGCTGATGCATTTGGTGCAAGTTCAGCGTGAAACTTTTGGGTCTGACTGCCCCTGCTTGCTTCCAGCGAGCCTCCTCAGTGTTGTTGGCTGGGTAAAAGCTTGACACTTCATTTTAAACAAAAATATCAGTTTCCAGAGCTTCTGTTTTGAATGGAATATGAGAGAGTGTGTGCATAAATACTTTCTCTGGCTTGTGCCTCTGTCTGCAGCATGAATTAACATCAGTGTTTTGTCTTCACAAAAATGTTACCACATTATGTTGTTACCTGCCAGTATGACAACCTAATAGGATTGCTGCTTCCAGCTTTTCCTCTCTTCTTATTGCAGGAAATGCTATCAATTTAGCTAATGAGGAACCAAAATACAGTAACTTGCAAATACTTGTATTTTGGCAGGCTGGTGTCTCTGCAGTGTATAGGCCTGTCTCTCCTAGTCCTTTGGTTTCAGGAGATGATACACTAGTTGTTTCCATTTCCTACCCTTACCACAGCTTCTAAAGGGCAGCATCTCTTAAAATGCAACATAGAATGTAACATCTGGAGAAGTATTTGATCTGATTTGCCTTAAAAATGTGTGTTTGTGGGGAAGGACATACTAGGAAATGTTTGGATGATAGGAACTTTTATGGTGCTTTTATTTATAGTTTGGCATCGCTGAGTATATGAGCTCATGAGCTCATTCTTTGAGGTGTTAAGGAAGTATTTCTGTTCCTAATTGAATTTGAGGCCAGCAGGGAGGCTGTGGCCTGGCCCAAAATCCCACAGACCTTGGTAAAAGGGGCAGCAAGAACCCAGTCCTACTGAATGTAAGTTCTATTCCCTCCCAAGCTGATTGAAAACAGGACATACAACTTCTTGAGTGCGTAGAGGAGCATGGCTTTGAGATGCCGTGGGCATCTGTTGGTCCTGATAAAGTTCAGGTGATCCTGGCTGTTGACAAGGTCAGGTAACAGTATCGTCTTGCCTGTGGCAGTTCACTGTGCAAGTCACTTGCAGCATGTTCAAGGGAATTAAGCTCAGAAGGAAGCAGTTAAAGACTTAGCCTATTCCCTGCATGCTAAGAGGATACAGCTGGGAACTTGTCTTCCTGACACGTGGTGACTTGTAATGTTGTGATGACTTGATCAGAAATCTGAGTGACTGGAGAAGTGAAGTTGTTCATACTGCAAGGCTAATAATATTTTTGTAAGTGGTGTGAAACTGGTTGTGGCTGTGGGTTTTTATTCCTTTCTGGGTATTTTAGTTTAAGCAGTTGTGCAAAACGAATAAAATTTATTTAGTTGATACCAAAATATATTCTTGCTCTGTAATTTCTATCTCCTTCCAGGCACATAATTCAGTTGCTGCCTGAAAGGCAGAAAGAGCTTTAAATGTGCTGTTGTTCACTTCTCTCAAGGCTGACCTGTGAAGGACTCTTCAAGATAAAGCTAGTTTTGCTGTACACAAAATGCTATTCAAGTTACATATTCACTCTGCTTAGATTTATTTAAGTTGTGAAGTCCCAGTGATGTGCAGAAATGTAGCATAAGCATATGTTAAAGCGAAAAAATAAAACAAAATAAAAGCCCCTGGTAAAATTGCTTAGCTGATAACTCAGAAACCAGATGCTTAAGTTGTTCAGAAGCAAAAGAAATAGTAGCTTTAGTTTCAGAAAGTGGAAAACAAGTATTACCCTAACTGCTGTCAGAAAAGTGACTGTAAAAAGGTGACGTCTTGCTCAGCAGGTCTGTTTCTAGCCTGTATTTCAGAGTCTATTTTCCTTATTTTCTTTTCTCCCTTCCTCCTGATGAATGCTTCTGCTCTTGTTGGTTTTGCAGAGCTAGCACAGTGTTGATCAAGGGGGGCTGGCAGATGCAGCACTCAGAATTATCAGCCAGTTTGCCAAATTCTGCATCGCTGACAGCTGTGTGAGCCCGTTGGGGACAGTGGGATTGTGCAGACATCCCTGCTCACAGGCTTGGCCTGCAGTCCCGGTGTTACTGGTAGTGATGGGCAATGAGAAAAGAGTCCAGGATGACTCAGGAGTGTATTGTGGGAGCATTGAGAGAACATCTTTTACTTGTAAACTGAGACTTGAGATAGAAGCTTGGAAGCACAGTAAATCTGGAATATCACATAGCCTCTTAGTCTTTTTTTACCTCCTCTTCTCCTCTGTGTCCACTCAAAGGAAATCTTGTATTCAGTCCACTTAGAAGAGAGCTGTTTGCTTGGAATATGGGAAGGAGAATAAGAAAATAAAGCTAAAACTCTTACTTTATTCTATATGGAATATTAAATTTTGTGAAAATTACCTTAAACCCATGAATCTGCAGAACAAGTTCTCTGTGAATTCAGGCCACTTTGTGCCTTAAAGGCTTCTCCCTCAAGAAGCAAAGAAAGTAAGAATAAAAACATATCCAACTGTCCACATAAATATTGGAATTTTGGAAACCTAGACATAGCAATTAAACAGAGCCCCATCCTCCTTTTATTTTTTCCGCCTATTCTAAACAAGCCCAAAGCACTTTGCAGGCTACAAATGGAGGTCATACAACACAACCCAGTCCCTGTGGTCATTAGCCAGAAAACTGAAATACAGATGTCTCTGGGGCAAAACCAAGTAGTTTTTAAGTAGGACACAACTTTAGGACAAGAAAAGAATGTCATTGAGCTGAGCTGAGATTTTCAAGGTAACTAAAAAAGTTGAGCCCTTAGGTTGTAATTTTAAGGTTCTGCAGACAGCTAGCAAAGGAGCCACAGCCTTAAATATGTATTTATTGTTGCATTTACCTCTATTCTCACTGCCCTTTCTCACCCCATCTCCCCCTTGATACATGAAGTTTAGTTTGTAGCATCCCATTTTAAAGTTGTTGTTTAGAAATTTTGTCTTTCTTCATTTAAAATGTCATGGGAAGGTTGAAGGACTTCATTTTCAGCCAAAGTATAGGAATTTTTTTCTTAAACTGGAATAATTTCACTGCTGTGGTGACTGGGGAAATACAATAATCTTGCAGAACTTGCCAAAATGGAAGGATAAACAGAGGCTTTGAAAGCGCATATTCGAACTGCAAAAGAGAGCATGTTCTCAAGCTGTGGTGGTTGATAGATGTTTACAGTATTTTGACAACAAACACCCAAAATGGCATTTTAAAAAGGAAGACATTGGAGTTTTAATAATTAGTATTTTTTTAAGATACTGCTTTGCTACATTCCATCATCTTACTTCAATTTTTTCATTAAATTACCAATATTCAGTTTTAGCAATTATGATTGGCTTTATTTTTAACTTTAACCTACACTAATGGTATCCTACAGGTTGCAGAAGAGCAACCAAAGATATGACAGGGGTTACTGCTAATCAGTGTTGCTGTGAATATGGGATTTTTAACCATCTTTCTGTTCTGCTAAAGGGATTTTTAAAAACTGTTGATGATTCCACGATCTGGGGACTCGTAATAATTTCCAGAAGTGTCAGAAGTGGTCTCTCTAGTCATTCTGTGTAGAACAATGTAGTTAAAGATGTGGTGAAGCTCATGTGCTACTGCCAGGGTGGTGGTGTATTGACATGAACTTAAAGAGACTTTTTGACAAAAGTCCTTACAAAACTGGCCTGTGTGAGACTCAGTTATGAAATGATGGGTTTGCTGTTGGGAAGCTTACGAAGGAGATGCTGTCTCTCCAAAATGAGTGATCAGGCTGGGTTCTTCATGAGTTGCTCAGTACAGGTGCCACCTTCTTGTATTTCTACCTTAAGCTATTGGTTTGGTAAGCAACCAGACCTGATGTTTCTGAGTTGAGCATGGAACCTGAAGCCAGGGTCTTAGTAATGAGATGAGTGATACTTAACTCTTCTTACAGAACTAAAGTAACGTAAACTGCCCTTCCTATAGTTGTATGATGTTGTTCCAACAAATGGAAACCTCGAGCATAATGTCTATGGGAGGGCATAATGGTATTAAATGGAAAAAAGTGCATGGTCTTCCTTGATAATCCACTTCTGGGTATGGTGCTGATCATAAATCTCTGTCTGAGGCTGGTTTTAATATTAAACAGGAGTGTACATTTTATAGGAATGAGCGTGCAGCTGAGACATTAGCCCACGAGTCTTAATCCACTGTTGCCTACGATAATTCATTAGCTTTTCTGTCTGTCTGCCTTTGAAGCAGAGAAATGGGTAAGTTCATAATCCCTTCCAGAGGAAACTGTGGGAAGGGTTCCATGACATTAAATCCTACCAAAGGAAGACCCCAAGGGAAGCACTTGTTGCAAGGATGCTGCAACAAGGTCCTTATTTTCCAATGTAGATAGAACTACTGTGTCTTAGAAGAGAGCAAAGGACCAACTAGATCAGTTCGCTGTCCAGTAGAAAAGTGTGGATGGTCCAGTAGTAGGCTGTGGATGCAGAAATACCCCGGACGTGGCCTGTCCCAGCAAGGCCTGATGGAGCAGACGGGCACACTGCCTGGAAGCTGTGGATTGGGAAAAGGGTGTTGCTTTGGAGTCCTTTCCTCTAATATTCTCATGCAGTGACCTTTGTTGACTCTCATTTGTTAACATAATGCCAGTTACAGAATTATAAATCCATGCAATATGTATTTTATTGATAGTGATTAATAAACAAAGCCAGAAGCCTCATACTGTGTGCTTCAGTTGTCTGGCATCTGTATGATGTCCCATGGTTTCAAGACTAGAGAATGTTTGAAAATTTGGACAAACTTCCTGGATGGACCATGACCATGGTGCCTGTGAAAGAAGTTGCATAAGGAGGAGCTCTGCTCTGAGATATGGCTAGAGAAGAACTGTATGATAGTCAACAAAGACAAATGCAGGGTCCTGCACCTGGGGAGGAACAATAGCCTGCACCAGTACAGGCTGGGGACCAACATGCTGAAAAGCATATCTGCAGAGAAGGATCTGGGGGTCCCGGTGGACAACAAGCTGTCCATGAGACTGCAGTATTCCCCAGGTGGCCAAGAAGGCCTATAGTATGCTGGGGTGCATTAGGAAGAGCATTGTCATCAGTTTGAGGGAGGTGATCCTGCCCTTCTACTCAGCCTGATGAGGCTGCATCTGGAGTATTGTATCCAATTCTGGGCTCTGCAGTACAGGAGAGACATGGAGCTCCTGGAGCGGGTCCAATGGAGGGTAGTAAAAATGATTAAGAAACTGGAGCATCTCTTTTACAAGGAGAAGGCTGAGGTAGCTGGGCCTGTTCAGCCATAAGGAGAGATGGCTGAGAGGGGACCTCATCAGTGTATGTAAGTATCTGAAGGGAAGGTGGTAAAAGCATGGAGCCAGGCTCTTCTTGGCAGTGCCAAGAGGCAGTGGGCAGAAACTGATGCCCAGGAAGTTCCACTTAAACATGAGGAAGAAGTTCTTCACTGTGCACATGACCAAGCACTGGAACAGATTGCACAAAGAGGTTGTAGAGTCTCACAAGAGATATTAAAGAACTGTCTGGACATTATTCTTTACATTGTACTCTAGGGGCAACCCTACTTGAGCAGGGTGGTTGGACCAGATGACCCACTGTGGTCCCTTCTAACCTGACGAATTGTGTGGAGGTATGAACATGGGTTTCAGACCTTCCCTCATCCCTCCTGCTGTGTCATTTTTTCCACTCCTCCTTTTCCTTTGCCTTAGACACATCAAGATGAGGTAAAACGGGAATTTCAAAATGATATGTCACCCATGTAACAATTGTTGCCATTTGTTTTTGTAGAATCTACCTATTTTTTTTCCCACCTGCTGCCATCTTTGGTATTTTGACAGGCCAGTTTTACTTTGCAGATAAAGCTATGGCAGTGGTTTGACTCATGATTTTTACATAAAAATATGTTGAGGGTGCTAACTAAAATCTGAATACCCATAAAAGAACAGGAGGCAGTTCCTCTCAGGTGGTGTTTGCGACTTCTCAATTCAACCTTTCCTACTTATCTGCAAAGTCATCAGGGAGGTCCTGCAAATTCTGCCTTTAATTTGATAATTTAACTTTGTCCAGATGCATGTTTAGGTTTCTTGTTGCTGTGGAGAGTGATCCTGCTGGGTCTGTGAACACCCCATCTGTCTGACATGGAGTCTGAGTGGAAACATAGGTAGTAAATGTACAGTGAGTCTGGCTGTTTGCTGGGTGTAGGCTTTTTCTCTAGGATTGGGTTTTATTCATAAGGATATTGCAGCAAAATCACTGGTGCTCTTAAGGTCTATCAGTCTTTGACTTAAGCGTTCTAGATGAGCATTGTTTCAGGGCTGGTAAACTTCTACTGATCTTTCTGATTCAAATAATGCTAGTTTAACATGTTTCTATTGGTATATGTGATGGGGAGAGAGCAACTTCTCATCAAAAGCAAAAGTTGAAATGAATGCATTGCACTGAAGAGAATCATGTTGGGTTTTTTATAAGATTTTGACAGAATGCTTTCAAAGACAGAATCTTTGTAATTTAATGTCTGGACTTCTTTTACTTTTTTGGAAATGGGAAAACTGTTCTTTCCTCCAGCTGTTTTCAGTGAGCCAGTTCGTAGAATTTTGCAGAGAAAGGATAATACTTAGGTCATATGAAGAAGGCTGTTGGAAGCTGGCTCCAAATATACTGTAAATATCATAGCAACAGTTATGAAAGAAAGAAAATAGTCACTTCTCACAGTATTAAACATCAAGCAGCTCAGTTAAGCTATTAATTAAAACTGTATGAAACGCTGTGTAGTGCCACACTAGGCTGTGTGACAACCAGTAAGATTTTCTATCAAAGAAGAAAAGTAGCCTCCAAGAAAAGTAAAAGTGGGAAGATTACAGCTGGAGTATTTTTTATTTAAATGGAATAAGCTAGAAAGGAAGAATAATAGTTCTGTGTCTATCAGAACAGTCTTAATAGCTTCTCAGTGGACAGCCAAATCTTTGAGTCTTGAGAGCTGCAGTTGCCATCCAGGCATACCCATATGACGATGCTGAGATACATGCAAGGATAAATAAAGACTGAAGATCTTTGGAGATACAAAACTTCCTGAGTGTAATATTTTTTTCTTGAGCTGAAAAGAGTTGGGTATTTTTAAGCCTGGGAATGGCTTGACAGAAGTTAGGAATTAATGCATAGATATTTTTAATTGTTTACGCCAAAGTTGTGCAGTATCAAAAAAGAACATTAAAAACTGGCCTAGATAAGGGTTCAGTTGAGTACAGAGAGTCCTGCAGTGGCACCTGGTCAAATGAAGAAGTTAATCTCTTACCTCTCGCAAACTATCAAATGTTACAATTTGGCTCATGGGTAAGTGCTCGTTAGTGACTGGGAGCTGCTAGTATCACTTTCCAAGGGCTTGGGGAGACATTCTCTGGGGTGTTGTGACTATGCCAGCTCAGGGAATGCTAAGTCAGGCCAGGAGAGGCACTGGCATGGCTGTGTTGCCCCATCTTCCCCAAACAGGAGAGCTGCATGAGCTCCTGAATGTCTCTGAGGCCACCAATGCGAAGGGAACCCAGGCAGCATCCTACAGCCGCGGAGCTGGCCAGGCAGAGAACGCAGTGTAGGTGTTCCTGAAAGGATGGGTACACAAGAGGTTTTCCTTCAGTTTCCAGCCTGAATCCAGCCCTAAATATGCTCGTGAGAAAAAGCATACAGTTGCAAGGAACTTGACCACCAGCTCAGCTTTCAGGTCACTCATACGTAGAGTGAAGATGTCTTCTGTGTCCTGCAGTTATGATTGGTCTCTGGCAGCTGTAGGCAACAGATGGAAGCAAGGATGGAGTGCGTAGGAAGTGATGTTTCCCTGTGGATGGTCACTGTTCAGAGAAATGTAATGTGAGAGGCAGAGGGGTTTTCCTCACCTTTCTCTTCATATAATCATCATTTCACACTAATGTATTTACAGAGGTTGTTGAGACAGTATCAAGTCTGCACTCCCACTGCTTTTTCCTTTGGAGGGGCAGAAGGATAAAAGGTATAGTACTCCATGGCATGTCTTCATCTTGCCTGGCTTTAGGCACATGTGTTTTAGCATGGAGCTCCCTTGAACCCCTGTGTAGCTGGGAAGTGGATTGGGTGCATGTAGTAGATGAAGCAGACTTGAAGTCCTTTGAAAAGCAATTAAATTTGCCTATCACTTGCTATTCAAATGAGTGTGAGTGGTGTGTTGATGGGTTGACTTTGGCCTGAAGTGCTGTTTTGTAGAGGAAAATGCAGAGCTCTGGTTTTATGTGGTGAGATTGTTTTTGGTACCTGTGAAGAGGGCTATCCAGTAAAAGCTTATGGGGCTGAAAAAGGAGTGGGTTGATGCATATCCTCCGTAAAGCAGAGGGGTGAGAAGCTCTAAAACAAAATCGTTCCTTCTCCCAAATGATCAGCCTGAGGAAAGAAGGCGGCAGGAAAAACAAAATTGTCTGAAAAATCAAGCTCTGGTATCATCGAGTAAATATCCAGCTGAAACTTACCTTTCTGCTGCCACACTCCAAACATTGATGGAACTGTAAATGGCTCTCTGTTAAATGTATGCAAACCAGATTGTACAAAGCAGTGATTTAAAACAACTGTCTTTCATCTTTGGTGAAGGCAACAAATATTATAAAATCTAAATTGTCTGGAAAAAGTAGTTTATCTTTGAATCCTGATGGAATTCAACAGCTGAAATATATAAAAGTACTCAATTCTGGCTTTGGAGCCTAGATTTGATGAGATGCTTAGAGAAGTCTTTGGATAAATTGTAGAAATGGGCCACTGTGTTGTCATAAATAACTATTTTTTTTAAACTTCTGATCCATTTTTATAAGCAACCATTTTATCAGACAACACTTGGGTCCTCTTTTTACATGTCCTTTTTTCAAAATAATTTTCAGCAGTAACAATCATGAACTGGGAGTGGAGTCCTGTCACCAATGCTCCTGAACAACAAGCGATGAACATTGAGTGAGCTCCTGGGCTCTGGCATGGGTGCAGGATGCACCTATTGCAGTTCAGCCCTAGTCTTCCAGTTTCTAACTGGTGCAGGAAGAATGGAGGAAGGAAAAAGAGGAAAGGTGTGGTCTGGGTTAAAGCAGAAAAGAAAGTGCTTTGCTATTGGTTTCTTATCCTAAAAAAAGAAAGGGGTACCTATGTCTGAGAGGTATGAGAACTTGCAACTGACTTTCTTCTAACAGTCTGTATTTCACTGAGCAATCTGCCCTTCTCATTCACCACTTGGTATAGCTCAGTGATGAGAGATGTTGTCTGACCTCAGCATCTTCCATTTAGTTAGGAAATGGCCCAGGATATTTTTTAAAAGAAAAACATTCTTACATTAACATGAAAGCAAAATATGTTTTGGCAAAGATAACCTGGTAGGAGTGAAAACCCATGGAAATGCTGAGAATTGCATCAATCTTAGGAGAAAGTTATTAAATTTGATTTGTTATCTGCTCACTAATTATGAATTGAAATTTCTGGAAGCAAAGGAATGCCCTTTCTATTTTCCCTGTTGTTGACAGCTTAAAACAAGCTAGTCAAAAACATGTATGCTCATAGTTTCTCCTCCAGTGTGAATGTGAGCTATGATACTGGAGTCTGCTGCTTTTCTTTACTGCAAAGGGCCAATATTTTGGTAGATATCAGAAGGGCAATTAGGAGTGATAAGCAACATTGTGAGTCCAGCTGTCCTAGACACTGCTCAAGCTCCTGAGAGCCACCCTTCCCCTAAAAGGGCAAATTAAAAGCATGGAGGAGGGAGCTAGAAACCTACTGCATACCTAAAGCTTGCTATGCATCTTTGTGATGTAAATCTATTTCTTTACATTCTGGGTTATCTAAGCCTCCTTCTTCCCTATGCCATCAAAGTCAGCAGTTTTTGATGTGATTTAGTCTCAATTTGCCAAATAATGATCTCAGGTAACACAGAATTATTTGTTTCACCCTTTTCTGCATTTTTCTCCAGAGCTTAGCCACCCATGTAGATATTGGCAGATGTTTTGGCCTTATCAGTATGACAGATCTAAAATAACTTCATCTTCTCCTGGGAAACATCAATTTTGATGACTCTTGTTTATTCATTGACTTCACTTATTTTAATACTTGATCCTTCCCAGAGGATTTGCTTTGAAGGTATTCAAATGTCCAGCTGCAGTTTCGGATTTTGCTTTCATTGCCAGACAGTAAGCTGGAAATAACTTTCGAGTCATCACACTTATCCCTCCTCCAGTGATCAGATTATGCCATTATGTGTCCTGTCTGTGCTCCAAGGGTTTGTTTCTTTTTGATGATGAATTGTTTGTGTCTTTGTATTCTTCTCCCTTCTTCTAAAATGTTTGACTTGAGACTGAGCCTTGGGTTTTACAGCCAGTTAATATTTAAAAAAAATTTAAAAATTCAAATAAAATATAAATCAAGATAATATTTAATGCTAGATGGGATCCTCTTATCTGCAGACTTCAGTCTTTCTTGTACATTGGCTGACTTACTACTTAGAGAAGATGTATTTATGAGCAAATTGCATTCTTCTAATCAGAATCACATACTTGTTTGGTTTTAAAGGGAGCTTTGAAGTTCATCTAGTTCAACCACCCCTGCTATGGGCAGGGACACCTTCCACTGTACCAGGTTGCTCCAAGCCCAATCTAGCCTGGCCTTGAACACTTCCAGGGATGGGTCATCCACAGCTTCTCTGGGCAACCTGTGCCAGTGCCTCACTCAAGGCGTTACTGAGTGCAGTAGTAGGTAATTTTTCATACATTTTTGAGTGAGATCTGTGGTAATAGTGCCTTTCTGGTGGTAGAAGGAGGTGTTTGGTTTGGTTGGGATTTGGTTGGGTGTATAGATATGTTAGGATTTGGCACTAGTAACTGTTTTAAGACCGTTTGTTCAAATCTGAGTTTAGTTTAACCATGGAGTATACATGCAGATGGTGATATCTTACTCTTGTTCTATGTTACAACACTTAAGAAGGTTTCTGTGAGGGCATCACAGGGGAGTTATCCTGTCTCTGTGGTTGAAGAAAGAGACCAGGCAGTTTCCATTTGATATGCTCATTAGATTTTGAGCTGGAAGACTGTGGGATAACTACCGTTTTGCTGCTTCCTTTTCCAATAATAAAGATTATGTTGGAGGAAAGTTTTTGTTTTCTGTTGGAAGGAGCTTAATGTCTCTTGAAGTGATCTTGAGCTGATATTTTGTGTATAATTTAATTTTCCTGTTTTTCTTCTGTGTGCTTTTCCAGATCCCGAAGAATTTGGGAGTTATTTTTTTTTTCCATCAGTAGTCTCTTTATCCCAGAGTGTCAACATTTTCTCCCAAGTTGATTTCCACTGGCAGCTTTTCCCTAAGCTGCTGTTATTGTATCTTTCGTGCCATTGTCTGTGGTGTGAAATGTTAAGCAGCTTAGCCATGACTGTTTAATTTCTCTGTTAAAGCTGGTGTTTTTAAATAGAGTTGGCCTGCTTAGCACCTCTCCAAAGTTTGTGGCTATCCTCCCTTTACACTCTTTGGGTGTAGGGTTTTACTTTGTCTGTAGGTGATAGCAGCTTTTTGGGTTAGGCCCCTGAACTCAGGAGGCATTTTCTTTCAGCTTCTTTCAAAAACCATCAGTTTGCTATTGTTAACTACATAATTCTTATTTTCAGACATTTTAAATCAATTTTTTCCCTTTTTATTTTATTCCTAATGTCAGCTCCTTATTTCTCTGAACCTGTGTGTGAGAAGTTGAACGTGTTGTATCATCTTTCCTACAGAGAATATCTCTTGCCTCTGATTTCTGCATCTCCAAAATTCGCTTCTATTGTGGGAAGTGAGTAGTGTACAGCCTATAACATGTCAATTTTGAATTGTGTTGGATATGCATCTTGCAGTCCATAAAATCTTTTATTGATATTCATCTGAAATTGCTACTGTAATCTTATTTAGTCCTCCAATGTGGATTTCTCTCAGTACTTTTTGTTTTGCCTTTTTAAAGTTTGGGTTTTGTTCTTGCTTTGCATGAAAAGTAATCAGATCAGATGTCAGCTGCACTACACACTTTAATATCCTGAATAAGTTGAGCTACATTTTCATTCCAGTAGACATGTTTTTAATCTGATCTATGGGTAGATATCTACTAGCAGAATGAATATTCTACCAACAAGAAACCCCAGAACAATTCTGTCAGTATTTTACCATAGTGACTCTATTTATTTATTTATTTATTTATTTTCAACCATGCTTTCAAATTTCATGTTGGTTGTTGTCAGGACTCTCCAGTGTAAGTAGGTGTCATGGCTG
>NW_008679664.1:170881-210242 GCF_000695815.1 Acanthisitta chloris | reverse complement strand
TCAGCAGCACAGTAGTTTGTTGGTGTGCATTATCCTGTAATTGTCATTTTCCCATATCACGTGTGAAATGCAGAAGTTGGCCATTAATTCAGTCCCAGCCCTTCAGCAGTCTTTCAGCATTAGAAATCCTAATTTAATGCTCTTCTTTCTTCAGGGAGGGAGAGCCATTTTCCCATCTTGGTTCATTATGTCTATGATGAATTCTTGTGTTCAGTTATGTCTTTTAACCCAGTCCTCAACATCAACATAAGCTGTGGGTTTTGAGAACACACTCATCTGCTTTCTGTTACTTGTCTAGCTTTTGACCTTCCTGATTTCTAGTATCCCAGAGAACTGTAATTGTAGCTGGTAGAGAACCATTCATTTTGGAAATTGCTGTTGCATTTGGAATATGTTACTGCCACTCCTCTGTGCCTTCTCCAGCTGTGTGGTGCTGTGCTGTTAAAAAAAGGGGAGATGTGGGCACTCCAGTATACAGTTTTGTCAGCCAACCTCGCCTGAGAAATCAAGAGGGATTTGACTAACCCAGGCAAGGAGAGGCTTGCAAAGTGCAGTGGAGATGAAACCATTGCTTGACAGGTAACTATTATGAGTGGCAGGGCATAGTAGCTGTCTTCAGCTGCTCCTGAATGTCCGTGGGTGCAACTGCCTTGTCAGAGTCTCACTATTCAGATGATTTCTCTAAAGGCTCAATTTTTGACATATTCTTTTAGCATAGTTTGTTGTAGTAGCAGCCTTGTTTGGCTTATTCACTTAACCCCCTTACTTGGGTGCCTCTGTTTGCTCACTCCTGAGGGTGACTGGGAAGTCAGTGGGTGTGTAAACCCAGTGCATGACTTTGTTTTCATGTGGTCTTTACTCTTCTTGACCTGCCTGACTTGGCTGAACCTGTACTGGAGAAAGTTGCAGCTCTTGGTATAACTTGCAGGGTTCTCATGATGCTCTCTGGTCTCTTCTGCCATGTCCACATTCAGATCCTAAGGAAGAGACTACTAGCCTAGATGATGCTAAATTTTAAATGATATCTTTCTCTACTTAGAGATGGATGCTTTCCCATTCTTGCTTGTGCTTAGTCTTTTTATGTAAAAAGTATGTATTTTTTGAGAGTTGCTGTGATGACAGAATTTTTCTACCTAATTTCAGGGCAGGGAAATACCCCTTCCTATTGCAGTTGTGAAATTTGTCTGTTTAGGAAGTCCAAAATACTCGACTTGCTGTCATGTAGTATGACATATTGATCTGCAATCTTCAGTCCAGACCCATGTATAGGTTTCTTGGTTTTCATCCTATGTTTGTGAATATATATAAAGCTATATATATGTATATTAAGAATGTCTCCTGAATATAACAGGAGTATTATTTGAATGTCTTTTTCATTTATATGATGTGTAATTACAGTGGAAAAATGTGCAAGCATAGATCTCCAGCTTTCCTTGGGATGTTGGTCAGTGTTACATATTAATGGTAACACATGTAACCACAGGTGGAGATTGTGCTGCAGGGGATAATCTCTTGTTGTTTGTTACATTGAGTGCTTTTTCTTTTCTTAGCCTGTGTTTTCATGAGTCCCCTTCTGAGGCAGGCTAAGCCTAGTTGTCCTTTTATTAAATCCCAGTTGGTGATTGCTATTAGCAACGAGATAACACCTTTATACAAGCCTGCACCTGGTTTAAAAAAAAAAAAGCAGCATGTGCTCCTTTGCACATAAGCTTTGTCTCTTGGGTTATAAGGTTCAGTTTGAATAGCTGATTCTTGTCTGTGCTGAGGTACCTAGTACTTTGCCTCTGTGAGAAGCTGTAATGTGTTTTGTTGGGCTTGTGGTTGACTAAATGAAGTAACCTAGAGAAGTTTTAAATGCAGAAATCTTCATCTCTGTCAAACAGTAATGATGTACAGTTGTAAAAAATGGAAGGCAGAAGGTGAGGTGCCACTGTAGGTGTTGAGAAATAAAGCTTGCTTGTTTGGAGGATCCTTGTAGCTGTAATCAGTTAATTGTTTGGTTAGAAAATGAGTTATTAAACCACCTTTGAATATCCATGAAGTGGTTACTGAGGTCCTTCCTAGCAGCTCTTCTGCAGACAAGAAAAAGACTGTTAAACAATAAAAAGACTGTTAAACTTGAATCCAGCATTCCTTACAATCAATGAAAGGGGTGTTTTACATTTGGGAACTTTGGATCAGGTCCTACAGTGCTAGAAACAATGAGGTGATTTAATAACTTGGCATGTGTACTGCTTGCTCCCTTCCACCCACCCCACTGCTCAGTTTGGACTATTAATTTTACGAATAGAAACTATATTGACTTATTATGGTAAATGTGGAGGTAGTTGGTAGTATGTCCATGAGCTTCTAAGATGTCAGCAAGGCAGAATTTGACAGGACACTAATATTACAAACTGATGTAGGGAGGGAAAAATATGGAATGGCTTTCTAGCACATGAGCCCTGAAATTTCAACATGTCATCTGCAGAAAACTTAAATCTCCAGTGCTTACATATTTGAGTCTGTGCTTAGTCTTCTGATAAACAGTAAGTAGCATCTCCATGTTCTAGCACTGTTCCAAGTAAACACATTTTTAGGAAGCAAAGTATATCTGTTCTGGCTGAAGAATATATGAGAGGAGTTGTACTATGTCAGTTGTTCGGGTTAAGTTGTTCTAAACTACCTCTTGGGGGAAAAAAACCAAACCACAATAAAGTAATAAAACAGATGGAGAGCACTGTTTCTTCATATCTTTCTGTGACAGGCAACATTCTTCTAACAGAATTACCTGTATTAAATTATGGATGAGCTATATAGCAAAACTAACACAAACTTTGGTATTTTCCAGCCATTCTCACTGTGTTTGTCCCAAATGGCATTCTTCTATAGATATTCTTGTAATTTCATCATGGTGAAGCAAAACTATACCCCCATGCAGCAAAGCCCTTGATGGTGGGATTTTAGTGACATGAGTGGGAGCAAGTCACTCTGGATTCATTTGCTGCAGCCCTCAAGAAAATATTGCAAGAGACTTCCTAGCACTTGCTAAGCTTCCTGGGAAAAAAAAAAAGGAAATCTTTTCCTGGTGAATTAAGTTGTGTGTTTTTTCATGTGGAGATCAGCCAGGAGTCCTGTCTGGCCATAAGAGACTGTCACCCCAGCTGCTAGGAAGATGCCATGTGTGCTCCCTTGGCACAACCAGAGCCTTTGCCCAGCAGTTCAGAGATACCATGGAAGAAAACAAGATTGGTGCTAACTAGTTCCCAGGGGGACTTCTGCTCAGTCCTCTATGTAATGAAGGTGGCGGTTGCAAACCAGTCTTCTGGGTGAGAAGCAGCTGGGTCAGAGGAGAGAGCAACGGGGTCCTCACAGAAGAGCTCTTAAATGCAGAGATGTCCTTAGCTAATTAACTCCCTTCCCTAAATAGTATGTTTTGCAAGAAGTTGGATTATTTCACATAAAATAGAGGCTGATAACAACAAATGTGGAGTTTGAGGGGTTTTGTTCCTCCCCCACTACTGGCTGCATTAAGTTAGAGCACAAGTCTTATGAGGAGCAGCTGAAAGACCTGGAGTTGTTTAGCCTGAAGAAAAGGATGTCTGGGGGGACCTTATCCCTTTCTATTAGTATGTTTTGCAAGAAGTTGGATTATTTCACATAAAATAGAGGCTGATAACAACAAATGTGGAGTTTGAGGGGTTTTGTTCCTCCCCCACTACTGGCTGCATTAAGTTAGAGCACAAGTCTTATGAGGAGCAGCTGAAAGACCTGGAGTTGTTTAGCCTGAAGAAAAGGATGTCTGGGGGGACCTTATCCCTTTCTATAACTACTTGAAAGGAGATTGTAGCCAGGTGGGGGTTGGTATTTTCTCTAACAAGCAAAGCAATAGGACATGAGGAAATGGCTTCAAGTTGCACCAGGGGCTGTTTAGATTGAATATTAGGAAAAATTTTGTCACTGAAAGGGTGGGCAGGCATAGGAACAGGCTGCTGAAGGAAGTAGTGCAATCACCATCCCTGTAAGTGTTAAAAAAAATGTGTAGATGTGGTTCTTAGGGACATGGTTTAGTGGTGGACCAGGCAGTGCTGGGTTAATGGCTGGACTCAGTGGTTTTTTCCAGCCTTAATGTTTCAAAGTTGCAGTTAAAGCAGTATGGGCTGGAGCCCTCACTGTGGCTTAGGCCATCCAGGTGCTGGCCCTTACAGTCTTCTCTAGGTTTCATATTCCTGAGTTTGCTTTAAATGCTGTAATTTTAATTTTAGCTTGATTCTGTATTGCTGCATCTATACTGGTAAACTAAAAAGGGCCAGGACACAGGCTCAAGTCTGACTGTGCATTTGGGTGATGTTCGCATACTCTTGGGTAGGGTTTTGGTTGTGAGGGCTTTCCCTAAACCATGCCCAGGTGTGGGCATGTCTGTGGAGCCAGACTGGGCAGAAATGCATCCTGGAGGGGATCTGGACTTACAGGTGTGAGCTACACTGTACCAAGCACTGACCTCGTAAATGCATTTTACCGGTGTCATAAATTTATTAAGGTGAAGAGCCCTCTTGATAATCTGTTTTGGAGTGGTTTTTTTGTTTTTTTTTATTTTAATGCCCGGAGCTGAAAAGCATGAGTGTGTACATACAGGTGTGGGATATGAGATGGCAGAGCCATTTCTGCCTCGTGGGAGTGTTGTGGTTGGGAGCAGCCTTGCTTTTCTCCCTGCTGGGAGAGGTGGAAAAAGTTCTACATGCATGCTCACATCCCATACCATGCCTTGATAGCCTGGTGGTTATAGCTGCCTCCTGGGGTCTGATTTCAGATTTTGTGTGGGATTTCAGGTCTCAGGCAGCAGAGGGGTTTGAAGCACAGATGTCTGTGTTTAAGGCAAGTGCTTCAACCACTGAGCCGTTGAAGGGAAAGGAAGTGATGCTTTCTAACTGCTTAAGGGGAAAAGGGAAAAAAAGCTCCCCTTTTTATTGCTCTCGGCAGAGGGGAAGGAAGATGAAACAAAGAGCAAACTCTGTTAGGGGGATCACTCCTGGGAAGATGAAGTGAGGGGTTTACCTACCTGCAGAGGGCCAGTTTTAATGATTGATTCCTCTCCATAGCATTTTGTGGTGCTAGTCTCCTGCCCAGCATCCCATCGTCTGCAAGCCTGCCCTGGTGTGCCCCATGGTGCCATGTGCCTTGCAGGGAGCAGAACAGCACACTGCCACAAGGCATGTTCCTCAGTGGTTCTCCCCTTCTGCAGACACCGAATCACCTTTTGTGATCTAATCTGTGCTTAATAAGAATATTAAGTCTTATTTGTGCAGTGTTTTAAAGGTGGTGTATAACTACAGATCCATGTGATTTTTATTTTTTTAACAGAGTTTTTCTGGTGTTAATGTTAATTCCTCTTTAATGCTCTTGAGTTCCCGTCTGAACTGATTCTGTTACTTGTTTAAATCTCATTCAGGTGCTTTGGAGGTGCTTTTAAAAAATACTAGTGGGTTTTCTTACCCCTTTTTTTTTTTGGTATGGTGTTCATCTTTGACACAGTTCCATGAAATACAGCCGTGAATTGATGAAATTAACTTTTCTTGATCCAAGAGATTAAATGTGGCTGTAAATTTTTAAGCAGAACCAGTTGCTGCAATTCTCCATCAAAGAAAATCTTGTGGACTTGAAGGAATAAGACTTAGGGAGAGGGTTCTCCTGGGGAAGCTGATTAGTTAATACTTCAGTAATATATTTTTCTTTCCTGTTCCCCTGCATCTCCAGACCTGAAACAACACAAATGATTCCTAGATCAAAAGAACACTCGAGTCCCTTTTATCGGACAAATATCATAAATGGTATGCTCTTAACTTTTCACTCGAGTAATGGCTCAGGCTTATACGATTCCTTTAATAAACTTAAAGTAGGTCATAATGCCCACCACTGCATCCTTAAACTGGTATAAATCTTGTTTTTCAGAGTTTTAATTACAGTGGCTGCTCCCATTAGGTGGTCTTGTTTCATGGCAGGATGCTAGACAGCTCTCTTGCTCTAAGTCATTTATGTGGACTGCGGGTATATCTGTCAAACCATAATGAGCAATGAAAGAATGAAGAATGTTAATTTAACTGATGCTGCTTTTGCTGTTAACGTAAGTACCACCAGCTGCACCTCGTAAACATTTGCTGTTTGCTTGCCGGTGCATCACTGTTTAGCGAGACCTTGTGTGATTGATAGAGGCAGAATCAGACTGATGGCTCGTGCGCTACAACTTTTCTGAAGCGCTACTTCTGTGAATGCTTTTGTGTTGCAAGAGACAGCTCCTAAATTTTAATTGCTTTTCAAACTAGCAAGTGCTGCTCGTGTCAAATGCTGATAATTGTTTTATGACATAGAGGTGTTATAAATTAAGGAGAGGTCAGTACAGATAATGCACATATTATCGGCTCAAGGAGCGATGGTTGGGTAGAAGTGACACACAGGAGATGCTGACTTTGGCGTTCATGGGTTTCTTGGTGCTCACACACAACTTCTTAAACAATGGGCCCTAATAGGAAAGGACTGGCTGCAACAATAGCAGTGCTTGAAGTCACTTTATAATTAGAGAAATTATTGAATAATGCAAAACTCCACAAATGGCTTTTTTTCTGACCCATTAAGCGTTCACATAAACATTCAATATAAAGCTGCATACCTCCTTTCACTTGTCAGTTTGGTGTGCACTTAGCAAAAGCACATTTTGTTCCTCTCTGGTGGGTCGTTAAGAGGGCAGTGGACCCCAAGAATTTGGCACAGGCCACATGCACTCCAGTGCAGTTCATCCAGAAGCATCTTTCGTTCCTGCTCTTGCTCAGCTCATTAAGGTGCTCCTGTACATCTTAGCGTGAAGCTGCTTCTTACTGACATCCTGTCCAACGTTTTCTTCTTTGCCTTGATGGTTTCTTGAAGTGTTTTGCATCTCTAGCATAGCTCCATTCTCTGACTGTCCTGACACACCCAGTTATTTTAGAGGTGATTTACTACATGTTTCTGTTTTCACACTGAATGTATGTCAGGGTGAAATGCTCTAAAATCAAAATGACTGCAGTCTTTAGGATTTAAATTATTTAGGGTTTCACCCAAGGAATACTCATATAAGTAATTGATGTATTTTTGTTCTGTATTGCATATAACTTATTTTCATAATGTTCTCCAGTTAGTAATAATTGAAATGTTATGAGTTGCAGCTAAATACCTTTAAATTCATACTGCTCTTAGCAAATTGTAATATGCTTTTATCTCTGTATGCTATTAGGTTTTAAAGCTTTATATTCTCAAAGTAAGAAATAATGTACCTTTATTAAATTTTAACAGATAAATTAATTCACAGCAAGCCATACTTTTTTTTCTGTACACCTACAATTAGTGAAGCTCTTTGTTTTCCTTAGAGATGGGAGAGATGCTGAACAAGGTAGAACTGGTAGTTATGACTCGTAGGACCTGATGGTTACAGCACCAGACCACAGGCCAGGGTCTGGTCCCTGCTTCTGGAATATGCCTGGGAGGGATGAGAATGGTAGTGATCCCTGGTTTCTCATGTGTGTCCTGCTTACAGGGAATATTCTTACGCTTTTTGTGAGGGTTTTTGTTGTTTTACACAGAGGAAAGTAAGGTAGGTCCTTAGCAGTGTTTCAGAGCTGCTTCATGTAGTTTCTAGATTACAGAGCCAGATTGCAACCTTGCTACTCCAACTTAGAACAGTTCTGCTATGTATGAAAATACAACAGTCTTGAAAATTTTCAGAGCTAATCTAGAAAAACCCACACAGAAATGGCCAATGAATCATCAATACCATGGATATAAGCTCATAAAACTTGCCAAAACTGAGTATTGGATATTAATGTCCTCCTTGGCTCAAAACAGTCCCATAACCTGTGTGTATCTAGGCTGTAGAGTTTTTCAGCTTTATTGATTTCAAAGAGAGTTATGTATACACAAACCTCTGGTGTCCATGCAGTTAAATGCTGTGATGAAATTTTCCAAAAATGCATTCATGTAATTCTAGGGACCTAAATTGGTAATTGTAGGCTTCATGCCTGTAAAGCTAAAATATTATGCTATAGTATCTTTCTCTTCCACTTGGTTCTCTTTTTTCAGCCCATGACTGAGAAATTAACTTTTCCTCATCTTACGTTTGGTGAATCAGTCCCAGTAAAGAAAATGCTTCCAGAGTAACAGCTGACCATCTTGAAACAAAAAAAAATATACTTCTGGACCGCCAAGACTGGAAAATCAGACTTTTGAGAATGATTACAGAAGGGAAAAATAAACGCATTAGTACTTAAGCAGTTCTAAAAGTAGTATTATAACTATATACTTGAGCTTTACATTTAAATACACAAACATGCTTGAATTGAGCTCAGATGGCAAAGAGATCTTCCATGGATATTTTGTGTATAATTTCAAGTTATTATCCTTTTACTCATGTCCCAGAGAGAATTCACTGATATAGAATGATAAAGTGGCTTGGGTTGGAAGGGACTTTAAAGATCATCTAATATATCTAAAATTTTCTTTAAACCTTAGTCTGTTTAAGCCCTTATATTAAACCAAAGCGTTAATATTTTGTTTTATAAATTAAATTTGAAATTATTACATTTTTATCTCATATAAATGAGAAATATTTATTTTAATACGACTTAGTATGAATTTCATTATGCTTTCTTAAGGGAAAAAATTTTACTCTCTTAAAAGAGTATTTCCATTTAGTGGACATATAAAACTATTTAATTTATAGGCACTAAAAAGTATTTCTTCCATAACTCAAAGGGTTATCTCAATGGGACTGAAAAAAAAAATTCCATTAAAATTTCCTCTCAACTCCCAAGTATGATGTTTCCATTTGCTATCTAGTTTTTTTGGTTGCTTTTTTTTCTCCCCACTCTTGAATATATTGTGAGCAAAACAATGACCAGACCATGTTGGTGTAGTCAGAAACTACTTCCCGTGTCCTAACGTGTAGCTTCAGCAGAAGACCTGTCCTTCCCTTCAGTGTTCATTCCTCATGCTCTTTCCATTGGCCAACACAAGCTTTGAGTGGATCTGTGGAACTAAATTTCAGTTCCTTAGTCTGTGTTGGCACACAGCAGCTTTTCCAGTGCTGCTTTTAGCAGCAACCGTGAAAGCAAGTACTGCTGATGCCTTGTGCTGTGGTATCAGGAAAGGCTTGGCAGAAAGTGACAGTGGTTGATAGAATGTCCTCTTGATACAGAAGCAATCTGAAACTCACCTGAATACAGTTTATGGAGATGAAGAAGGTAGAGACCAAGTGATGGAGAGATGACATTCTTACCACCAAGTATTTCTTTTCGTCTGGTTTCAGAAGAGGCTGATGCTACACTGAGCACTATAGGGGTGTCCTAATCCCCAGGTAGACACAGAAATATGTGCTGATTTTTATTTTCCTCCAAGAAGGAAAAGCTTTGCTTTAGAAAATACTTACTGCCCCAAGGTTTTGCTAGCTGGGGCTATATGCTTGGGTTTATATGCTGGAGATGAGACAATGAACCAGGAGATATGCCAGCCTTCCAGCTCTTTCTGTAACCTGTGGGGAGTCAGGAAAAAGAGAAGTATATCTGTCCACATGGAAGCCCTAAAGTTGGGAACAAATGGGTGAAATTCCCAGCTTCTATACTTGTGTCATGAGTTGGTAACAGCATTTCTTCCTCTTCTTCTCTGGCACTGGTGTAAGTTTTCCCCGCAACAGATCTACTGTGTGAAGAACAAGAGTGCTTCAGTGGATGAAATATTCCATATTTAAAATTGAATGGGCGGAGGAAATTAACTTCTGCTGAACAGAAAAAAACACAACAATTTCTGATCTTCTATTAGAGCTTAAGTCAAGTCAGGCTGCATTAAGCAATCAACAAGTAACACTTTTGTTTTCAACAATTTCACTTAACTTCTGCTAATTTTCATCAGGATTCCAGATAATACACTACTAACCATTATTTCTCACCTAGTTTGCTCAGTACTGTCAGATAATAGATGATTCTATTACAAATAGATTTGACACTGCATCCATGAAAATGTGAAAATTGGAGTCTCTCATCATTATTTAAAATGTGTGCTTGCTCAGTCAAATTGAGGTATAAGAGTCTACTTTGGAAATAAAGTAGGCCAGATTGCTGGAAAGGCTGCTCCAGTGTCACCCAGGTTAATGTAGATATATTATGTATTTATATAGCCTATAGGAGTATAACTTTTTAGCAAATGATTTGGACTGAATATGCACTTGATCAGGACTCTCATTAATAACACATGGCCACACTATTCTCATGATAAGAAATTACTCTTGCAATCACAAAGATTAATTCTGGGGCTGTGTTATAGTTTGGGAGAAAGAGTCCAAAGAAACAGGTAAGTCTTATGACAGAGATTTGTATAGAGTGAGCTATAGATTAAGATCCTGTGCTGTCCCTGACAATTTGATTAAAATGGCCATTTTTTTCAGCCACAGTTCTGGAATTTGGAACAATTCTGGTTTTCTCTGAAGGCGATGGGCACTTGCAAACGCTGCTGGCATCTCAGTGAGGGCCTGATGTCAGATTGTAACCTCCATGCTTGAGATATTGGAGGTAAATTGACTTTTTCCCATTGGATGTGAGGTCATGCCTGTGTTTCCATGACCATTGCAGTAATGTAGTCAGAAGTTAGTAACTGATGGATTGACATACGCAGTGGGAATTGATGCAAAGGAGAGAAGAACTGGTTAAACATGAAACAAGAAGCGTTTTCTCTTTTACTAGTAACTGAATTTCCCCATTTGATGGGTCATGAGAGACCAACATATTTGAAGTTCTTTGGAGTGTGGACAACATCCATGGGCTGTTAGAAAATTCATTTTTTTTTTGCACATCTCTGAATCTGAGTCGTTGCATAAGACATGTAGTTCAGTGAAACGGTTTTGATAGACTTATTCCTCAACAGTGTGTGCCTGTAGCATGGTGTTTGGGTTGTGTAGCTTGTAGAAGTGTTCTAGGACCAGACAGTTGTCTGAACTAATCACATGAAGACAGTCAGTGTTTTGAGTCTCTGAACTGTGCATATGACAAATGACGACCGTAAGAGAGGACACTGGGTGAGGAGCATTTGGATGAAGGTGATAGATGAGATGGAGAGCTTGTGCCGGGAAAGTACATCACTAGAGAGCTAGAGCTGGGGAGAAGACTTTTGTACTAGTCCTGACATTGCTGTTAGGCCGTGAGTTAAAAAATGAGGATGTAACAGCAGCATCCCTGGTACTGGGGCATGATCATCATACATACTCTGTGTCATCAGCATATTCTCTATGTCAATAAATGGGTGTGTGGTAGTCTTATTCAAAGCCTTTGATGACAGGCTGCAGGACACTGCGTGAGGCTGTAAGACAAATAACAGTAGTCTTCTCCATGGGTGCTATCTGACTTTATAAGAATGAGTACCTTCCTGCCTGTGTCAGGGCTGGTTTGTTAAGACACAAGCAAGCTCTCTGCTCCCTGAATAGCTACTGAACTTGCACATGTCTTAGACAGAGCTGTAAACAAGAGCTATGAAGGAAGCACCACAGTTCTTCACCTTGAATATTTGTCTCCAAAGATATGATCAAAGCATGATGAAGATGGTAGTAATTTAGTGATATAAAATGACTTGCTGTAATGCTTCAATTTTAAGTAGTGTGGAGACTGTCTTCCAGGCTCATTGAGGAAGCTTGCTAGTTGGGAGGTGCTGGAGGTAGCACTGATCTGTCACCTGCCAAGCATCAACTGAAAATATGTGATGGCCAAAATAGTATAAATCCTGTAGAAAAATGCTTTTCCTCCACTTATTTTGTATGTAGGCATTTGGATGACTGCAAGCAGTGCTGACTCTTCTTGGGGAAGGTTAGTGCTCAAGCTACCCACTGGTGAAGGTTTCTGGGCACCATATGTAAAAAGCCTAAACCCTATGCTTTTATATAACCTAATTCTTAAATTAAATCTAGCTGCTCAATTTTAACAACATGATCTCCTCATGTGATTGAATGAATTCTGTGATGGTCATATGTGCTAAATTCAATAATTTACATCAGGAGAAGAAATTCGTGCTGTGAAGGAATTGCTTCTTTTTCTAATTATTCTCATGGAATCCAAAGTTTGATTGACTGTAACCTGCTCACCTCCCACACTTCCTCGTCTCTCTTTGCTTGCTTCTCTGTCCTCTAGAGGAGATCTTTTGTAACTGATTTGTTTGTTCTGCTGTTTCTTTGGGGATGACAAATTAAACTACAGATTTATTTTTTTTTTAGTGTTGCAGTTCGGAGGGAGGAGACTTAGAGCTCCGTTATACTGGTGTGCTGCTGGCAGTCAGCTTTGGAAGTCTGGTTTGTTGCTTTGGAAAAGTGGCCAAGATCTATGCCTCAAAGCTGTGAGGGTTTGAGTCTTGTCATTTTAATAGTGATCTTGGGTGTAATAAATGGGACAGCTGGTAAAAGATTGAGTAAGAGAAATGTGATTTATGCAAATGAACACGAGCATGTAGAAAATAGATCCTGTCAAGCTAAGCTGATATCTATTAAGTGTTTTTAATGTGATTAGAAGTTTGATATTTATGGCTTCTACAAGACTTGGTGACATCATTTTGATTAAGAAACTAGAACAGTATAGAAGCATAGATAAAATTTGATTTGGCATGTGTAAGGGATGGGAGCTGTGCTTGGCCAACTTCAGCCATTGAGTTTGGTGTCCTGCTCTAAGCTAGAAGTCAGTGCAGAGGAGAAAGGCCCATTGCTCCACCCCTGAGTTGACACTGGGAAATGTGAGCTTGTAGGACAAAGCTGTTGTTGCCAGTATCAGAAATCTCTGTGTACATCCATAGAAGAACTTCAGGAAGGCTGTGCTAAATCTGGATCTGACCATACTACAGACAATCCCAGAACGTTGTGCTCAGGTGTGTCTGCACCTCTAGGAGGTAGATGAGATAATGAGAGATGGTAGAAGAGTGGTTATGGTGGCTAAGGTTGGAAAAACATGCCTTTCAGTCACTGGGTTTTCTTGCAATCATTCTATAGTCTAAGAGAAAGAAAGGCTAATCAATTCTTTCTATGTCAGAAACTTTAAGAAAGGAAGAGTCTTCATCTATTGAACAAAAATGTAGCAAGATTTGTTGTCTAGAAATGAAAACCAAGATAATTCATGATGCAAAATAATGTTTTGACAGAGGGAATAATTAATCACTAACATTTTTTTTGCAAGTGCCCAGAAGGCATTACTAGAAATTTGTTACAGGTTTGTTTTTTTTTCCTTCCTGAAAAAGGGAAGAGATTATTCCGTGCCTTATGCAAGAGTATCAGACTAAAGTCAGAAAAGGACTGCTAGGTATATGTAGTCAGTAAATAGTATGTTGGTCCCTGTGAACAGGATACAATTTTCCCTGGTGTGATGAAGTTCTCAGTCCAAAATGGGTCTGAGACAAAATAGAGCCTGTATTTGGGCAATCAGATGGGACTTCTATCAGTCCCTCTATACCAAAGGGTATATCTTCCAAGGAGACATAGCTTTTTGGGATGCAGCATCTTGCTGGTTATATTACACTGTAGCAGTGTTATCACCTTGGCTGTATTTTTACTTTTCAGACTACTTTGTACCTAATATTTCTTAAGGATGTTAAGTTCCCTTGGCGTTTGGCAGTGTTACTTCAGTTCATAAGAGAAACTGTTGCTTTTGCCCTTTGGAGCCCAGGCTGTTGTTTCAGTGCTTATGCTACTGTGCTCTCCTTTCCCATTTTGCAGCATCAGACCCAACAGAATGAGCTTTTAGGTTTTTGCCCTCATCCCTGATGTCTCTGGTACATCTTGAATCAGGTGCAGTTCCTGTTCTCTGCTCAGTTTCTTTGTGTGATGTAGGGCTTCACATAAGCCAAGGAGGGACACAGAAGACTCCTAAGAGCCAGGTACTTACTTTGTCACCACCATGACTTTTTTTTTTTTAGCCAGCCTGATCCTATCCTGCTGCTCTGCAGCTGCCTAATAGCATTCCTTCCACACTACAAAAGGCAGGATGTGGCTGCCTTCACATAAGCTGTAGATGGTTGTTACCTGACTCCCCAGCAGTCTCTGAGTGTCTTACTAGGGGAGTAGTACTTTGTATTAAAAACCATCAGGAAATCGAAAACCAACAGGTTTTGTTCTGTTTCTGCTTCTATTGACTTTTGACAAATATCTGGAAAAGACATTGAACTGCAGAAAGTCTGTTCATGGTGTCAAAGTTGAGGTTTTCTCTTTGAATGCTAGTCTCTCCAGCTGCTTCAGTGAAGCAGTGGCATTGGGAAGATGTATTACTCAAGCTGTCCTAAAACTTTCAGCCTTTTAATCCCAATGCCTTCAGACTATTTCAGAAGAAGGTATCTTTGCTGGTTTTTGCTTTAGTAAAGAAATAAAAGACCTTTCCATACATGTACTTACTTGCCTGTTACCTTTAAACTAAAAGTTTAAAGGGTTTTAAACTAAAGTTGCCAGTGGGGGGGAATCTCAATCCATCCCACTCTTACCAGTTTGATGGCAGTGCCAGCAAGAGATGCACAGAGCCTGGAGAGAGGAATTGCAGCCAGTAAGTCAGCTTCATCAGGGGCCCAACTTAAATACCTCAAGGCAAATGGATGTAGCATGGGGAATAAACAAGAGGCATGCATACCTGCAGGGCTGTGATCTTACTGACACCGTGGAGACATGGTGGGGTGATTCCTGTGACTGGAGTGTTGGAATAGAAGAATGCAGGCTCCAGGAAGTGGAGATGTCACTGGCCAGATGGAGTGCATGGACCTCTGCCCTGGGATGGATGAGAAGCCAGATGAGAGCTTGGGAGGGACAGGGAGGGCAGGGACAGTTGATTTTTATAGTCTGCTTCAGGCTGCCCCATCAGGAAGACTAAGTGGATGAGGCCCTCTAGAAATAACCTCATGTTCACAAGCCCTGGTCCTGATGGAGGACTTCAACCATCCCAATACCTATTGGAGGGACAATACAACATGGTACAAACAATCCAGGAGATTCCTGTAATGTGTGGAGAATAACTTCCTTCTCCAAGTCATAGAGGAGTCAACAAGGACCTTATTCTCACCAACAAGGAGGGTCTGGTGGGGAATGTGAAGCTCAAGGGCAGCCTTGGCTGAAGTGACCATGAAGAGGTGAGGTTTGAGATCCTTAAGGCAGCTAGGAAAGGTGTACAGCAAAGCTCACTGCCCTGAACTTCAGGAGAGCAGACTTTGGCCTCATCAGGCATCTGCTTTGTAGAGTCCCATGGAATAAAGTTGGGCAAAAGCATCAGAGTTCTACATGGATGAACAAAGAGCTCCTGAACAAACTTCAACACAAAAAGGAGGCCTGCAGAGGGTGGAAGCAGTGAAAGGTAGCCTAGGAGGAATATACAGAAAGTGTCTGAGCAGCCAGGGATCAGGTTAGGAAAGCTAAAGCTCTGATAGAATTTAACCTGGCCAGGGTTGTCAAAGGCTACAAGAAAAGCTTCTATAGATACATTGGTGGTAAAAGGAAGACTAGGGAAAATGTGAGCCCTCTGGAAGGAAATGGGTGACCTAGTTACCCAGGATATGGAGAAGTTTGAAGGACTCAACAACTTTGTTGCTGCAGTCTTCACTGACAGGTGTTCCAGTCACATCACCTGAGCCTATGGCAAGGGTGTTGGAATTAGATGGTCTTTAAAGACCCTTCTACCTAAACCATTCTGTGACCTTTATCCAATCTCCAGCAAATCCAGTGGACTGCAATAAATCCTAAAGTTCCCTCTACTTTAAGGAAATCTACCCCTTTTACTAGACTCTATATATTTTCTTCAAACTCACTCTTCAGTAAGTTTTTTTCAGCAGATTTTTTAACTGAACATTTCTAATACATTAGAACTCTGTAATTTTTGAATAAACATTCTTTTCAGTGATTCCTTTTTGTGCCAGGGTGTTTTACATGTGTGTTTTGAACCTCAGACTTCTCAGGAGCTTTCCTTGAGCTTTTCAAGGGAATTAAAAAGTAAATAAACTTGAAATGAGTAAAAAATTCCTATTTGCTTCATCATAGTGCTCTGCTTTTGAGCCTTAGTGCAGAATACCACAGAAATTAATGTCACATCAATAATGCAATTGTATGTTTAATGTGCTTTAGGGGAGGGATAGTGAATTGCACGCTCTTAGGACGGGTTCCTAAAGTGTCTATCTGCATTTCTTTCTGGAGTTTTGTTCAGTTGAGTAGGTGTATATTCTTTAACTTCATTTACAGCATCAACTAAAGACTATTTAAAAAGAAATATGAGACTTGATAGACTATTAATGCTGGATATCTCCTAGGTCTATCAACTCATTACTAACCTGTGATCTCTGTACATCTCTTAGTGTCTTGAAAACATTTTTTAAATAAAGAAAGTGTCTGTAAGTTATCTTAGCCAACTTTGTCATAATTGCTCATTGCATTTGACTTTGCAAAAATAGCTTTGTTTATGATGTGGTATTTTTAATGGCATATTTCACTGTTTCCATTTAAACTTCGAAGTGACATCTTTGTTTTTTCCCTTTTAAAGAGCAGCATAATCCAGATGTCTGTCAAAAGAGTTGTTGATGTAGCATTTTATGAGTAATCCTTCTGTTTGAGGTTTTTGTTTTGTCAGAACTGTTTGCCAAGCTCTTATAAAGCTCCCCATGAATATTATTGATGAATACTTCCTTTTAAAGAAGTGATTATCCAGGCAGGAATACAAACTGAACAGCTAGTTCTAAACCACAAATGTTTTGTCAAAAGTTATGTGATGTCATATGAGGAGTTGTCGATGTAATGGAACAGGAGGATACTGAGCTAATACTATTTTACCCTGCCCTTTCCTAGTTTAACCCTTTGAAGCATAGTCCAACATTCAAGTTCGGTGGACTTCAGGTATTACAGAGTAGCCTCAAGGTTACCGTTTATCTGAGTCTTTGATGAAGAGATGTTTATAGCTTCCAGCCTGTTTCAGAGAGAGGAGTGTGATTGTGAGAAACATTGAGTAACACATGCTAAGTAGTCCAGGCCTGGTAGACAGTAACTGTACTGTTCTCATTTGTTGCTGTTTAAAACTTTTATATAAATATCTTGAACTTCAGGTGTGTGCAGACATCCTTCTGTGGTCATTTTTCTCAGGTAGTTCCTTAATTTTGGTGGTTGTGGCTTAAATTCTTTGGACTATAGTGAGGACTAATAGCATTGTCAGGCTTTTCCCAAGCATTTCAGGATCCTTTTAGCTTGCAAATAGTCTGGGGTCTGCAGACCTCAGCATTTTAGCTTGCAAATTAGTAGTTGCCTGGTCACCTACTAATCAGTCAATTGGGGAAAAGAGACATCTATAAATTCTGTAATAAATAATATATTAGGGTAAACATAACAGTGTTCTGCAGGCATCATGATGCAGAGCAGTCGCTGCTTCCCACAGTCAGGTGGGACTGTGAAAGTGGATACATCCTTCAGTTCCAGCCCTGTGTTTTATTTTTTTCTATCCCAGCCTGCGGCTCTTGGCTGCATTTTTGCCCAACTTCAGAGCCTGTCTTGTTTCTCGTGGGATCTATAATTACTCCCTTCTCAGACCACTTGCTTGGATTCTGGCAACATTAGGACAACAGGTCACACCAGGCATTATAGACATTTTGTTTGTACAGCTGGAAGAGCCCCAATCTAAACACGCTAAAGGTAACTGGGACAGCACAGCAGTTGTCCCTAACCTGTGCAGCTCTGACAGCTTTGGGTTTGTCAGTCTGTACTTACCTCCCGTACCCGTATGACTTCCCCAGTGTGCTGAGCTCAGCTGTTTGCAGAGTGACTGTGATTTGCCAGATGTACTGCCTATAACCACTCTCCTCTTGCTGCCTATAAAACTTCTCCTTAGCCTGCCTAGTAAGTGTTTGCACCTTATACTGGGGTCTTATTTTTTTTTCCTTTTCCCTCTGATTTGCTCTTCTTTGCCTTGTTTATTTGCAAAGAGAGTGTGCTCCTGCTGTGCCCCTGTCCAGGGTTTCGTTCCCATTCTTCAGCCCCTACCTCAAGCTGTGGTACCTGATGTGGAGAAGGTTGTTTGCAGGGCAGAGCAGCTTTTAAAGGCCATTTTTAAAGCACTTTATGCTTCAGAGTTGATTTATGGCTTGTCTGCACAGGCAGGCATTCATAAAATATTTTTGTGTTAAACTTTTTCTGATTAATTAACCTACAATAACTGTCTCCACATCCTTGGCTTTATCCTTCTGTTCCAAATATGTCTTTCAGCTACAAGCGAGACATGGGTAGGTGCTGCATGGTGCATTGTATCCTCACTGAGGTCTATGTTGTGCACCTCTGCTGCAAGCTGTTAGGTGATCTCTAGTTCAGGGAAGCTCTGGAACACTCCATCATTGCAGTGCTGAGCTGCCAAATGTTGCTGCCTCCTCCTTACCTTACTTGAGATCAGGAGGATGTGTTCATACACTTGGACTTCTCATCCTTTGCAGCTCTTGGTGGATGAGTGGATCTGCTGTATTGCCCCTCGACACTTTGTAACAGAGAAGGTCTAAAGCAGGGTGCTGTTGCATAAGAAAATTGTGAATTTGGTTTGACATCATATGAAATCATTTTGTCCCTCATCCTTTCTTGCCTTTTGGAAACATCTTTTCTAATTTGCTACTTAAAGTTGAAAGATGGTGAGCTTCTGGTTAGCTGCTTCTGCTGTCACCGTATCTCATTTGTTTCTTGATGCAGCTGAACTCTGCTTTGTCCAACCCAGAACTGCTGAAATTTGGGGAAGCCCAGTAGATATAGCTACACTTCAAAACATCTAGACCTGCTTTGCACTGGCCAGGTCTTTTGAGCCAGACGCTTCTGATTATTCCATCCCTTCCTGAAGGTGTTCATGTTGGTGAGGTAGGTGGGCTGACACCAGCTGCTTATACTGTGGCTTGCAGCTAGTTTTGCTGTGAAGAATGAGCTCTCTTCTTCATGATGCTTGCTACTACAGTGATGCAGTATCTAAAGTAGATGCCTGTTGGTTTCTGTCAGGTTGCTTCAAGTCACTTAATTTAGAAGCTTAGGCACAGGACAGGATGTTTCAGCTGTCTGTATTGAGGCAGTTAGGCTCCCAAAGGAGGGATGAGGCTCCTGCTGCAAGCTTTTGTATGGTACCTTCAACTTCTTAAGAACTGATGTAGGGAATGGAGGCTTTACCTGTACAGGTAGTATACTGTGATGGTAGATGACTCTTCAGTTTGGTGTTGAAAGCTCCTTGCTGTGCTTATGCCTCTTCTAGTTTCTTTATTGTAGTGGTTCAGAACTGCCTTGCAGGTGTTGCTATCCTTCAATGGCAACTGCAGTAAAGTTTTGGTAAGATTAAAGTACTTTCCTTTAAACAACCAAGATTTTCTAAAGCAGGGGAAGCAAAGCTCACCCAGATGCTAGTAAATAATGTAAATCTCAGTATGTTAAAGATCACTAATTCTTTGTATTTCCCCAAGTAATTATTTTAACTACTCTTCTGGACTGTGTGCCCAGGAGTAAGCAAACAGATTTTGAACTTTGGCCTATCTTTGTGTACCATTTTCATTGTGACAGATTTTTACTTTTCTTCCTCCTTTTTTTCTGTCTGATCCTGCTTTCTTCAGATATCCTGTATCCAGCTGTGAGTTTTATTTTGCCTTTCCCTATCACACTGCCGTCTGGAGCCTGCAATACACTTTGTAAATATTCTTCATGTCTTTCATTACTGAGGTGAGAAAGAAAAAGCTTTTCTTCATGTAAAACTGTAACTGACTTCTCAGGCTTCTTCCCTATCTGAAACCCATTTTATTTTTTATTACTGTCAAAGGCTTTTTTTCTGTTCTGTGAAGTCCTGGAACAAGAGTCCTGAGATGGCTTTGAGAAGTGGATGTTTCCCTAAGGAGATCTTCCAGAGCAGCTCTGGCCTAGTGCTGCCCTTGGAGATGATGGGGTAACTCTGATATGATGAGTCACTATGCAAAACAGAAATTTCTCCCTTGAGTTTTTTCTTTCCTTTGCATAAACTACTTCATGGAGATAGTGCTCTTTTCAACAAACAAAAAGCAAATCAAAAAGAAGAATCCATTTTTATTTGAGCATTTTTAGGCAGTCCGTGCTGGATTCTTTAGTTGTATTGTGGAAGTCAGAAATACTCAGTTAAAATGTCTCAGCAATGTATTCAAGAACTGTTAAATAGATAAATAAGTAGAACAGCTATTTGAAAAGCCCTAACTCCAAAATGAGTCTAAACCTGTAAAGAAAACAGGCTCAGGAGGAGCATGTCTGTATGACAGAGTGAGCTGTAATGATGAGGAGTAACATGGGTGAGATGTTTACATATCCACACCTTCCCCAGCCCTTTCATGTGCTTCCTCTTTGTGTTATCTTATTTTATGTTCTCAGCAAACTAACCTGCAGCTATCTAGTGGTTAGACAGGACTCATTTTTTTTCTGAATGTAGATGTTTTGTCTGTTTCATAGAATCACAGAATGGTTTGGGTTGGAAGGAACTTTAAAGACCATCTAGTTCCAAGCCCCCTGCCATGGACAGGGACGCCGTCCACTAGACCAGGTTGCTCAAAGCCCCATCCAACCTGGCCTTGAACACCTTCAGGTTCCTTTGATGGTCTTCACCCTAATCTTTTCCAATAGCAGGTAGTTCTTCATTCTCCCAGTCCCTGCCTGTGACTCAGACAGTGTGGCGTGAGCACCTGTTACTGAAGACTGAGGCAGAAAAGTCATTGAGTACTTCAACATTCTCCATGTCCTGAGTAACTGGGTTTCCCATTTCCTTCAGGAGAGGTCTGACATTTTCCCTAGTCTTCGTTGTTGTCACAAATGTACCTATAGAAACATTTATCATCGCCCTTGACATCCCTGGCCACATTTCATTCTATCGAGGCTTTAGCTTTCCTAACCTGATTCAGGATGTCATTCATCTGGTCCTAATCCTACCCCTTTAAGCTGTTTTTATAGTAGTATGATTTTTATTTCTTTTTCTTCCTCAGTGTGATGGTGCGTTGTGCTTTTCAGCCTGTTCTCATTACAGGTCATTCATGCAGCATGAGTCATTTGGTCAGCTAGTCAAGCCAAAGTTGCTATATGCTTCATTTGCAGAAATACAGTAAGAATTTACCAGTTTTATTAAATTCTTAATGGAGCTCGTTGCTTGACTGATCCACAAAGTGACCTTGGATAAGTTATTTAGTTTTTCTTTGTGCTTCTGTTTCCTGTAGCTTTACTGTCCTTGTCTTTAGCGCATGTCTTTGGGCTGTGGCAATTCAGCACTGAGCCAGTTTCAGGCTTTTGCAAGAGAAATTATTTGGTCAGGCTACTTAGCAGGATAGGGAGATAACTTGCAAGGGGATGTTGTGCATGGTAAACTTCCTACAGCTTGCAGGTAGGATTAGTGAAGTGTTACTCTATCACTTGGAAATTATTATTATAACTACACAAAACATATAGTTTATATAAAATGAAAAAAGCTTAAGCTGAGGCCATGGGAGGGAAGCCCTGATTACACCACAGAGAGAAGTGCACTGTAAACTTCAGATTAGTTTGTATCACCTTGATAACATGTATGTAGCAATCTTCTTGGTAGAAAGTGAAACTCCAGTGCTAAAAACGTGAAATCAATAAGTACTGTTATATCCACTTAAAAAAAAATTGTATTGATTTGCAGATAACGACACCAGTTCATTCTTGCAGGATTACAAGCCACTTCCTGTCATAAAGATTGCTTTAATATGTATTGCATCTGAGATGGAGAATGTAGGGATAAAACTGCTTTGCTTTAATGAATAGACATTTTACTCTGGGCTCTAAAATGAGATATATTCCTTTAAATTTATCTCCAGGGATTATTTTGATTTCATGGGCAAACCTTGCGTTACCAAAGACTCTAGAATGCTATTAAACTTTTAAATAGTCTTAGATTGCCTTGTTTTTGCAAGTGTTTGAACTCATCCTCTCTTTGATATCAACTAATTAAGCGAAATATCATGCTCTTTCTGGTCTCTTCCACATCCTTGATTAGAGGGTTAACACCATGTTATCTTGGGTATTAGATGTTCTTTGCTAAACCCTAAATGTCTACCAGCATCTAGCTCTCTGTGCTTCGTAACAAATCTCTGTCACCTGGGGTTTAAATTCCTCATGCCGATCGTGGTGGTCTCCCATTGTGCTGCTGTTTTTTTTTCTGGTACTGTGACTCATTTGAAGCCTATTCTTATTAAGCATAGGTGATATCATCTTCGTGTATTAAAATAACTCTTCTGAACTCTTTCTAGGTAATCTGGCTTCCCAGAAATCTTCTGCTAAATGCAAGGGTTTGCTGTCCTGTTTACTGACTGTTACACCTGAGGCTGATTTTGATACAGATTGTGGATATCACAGGGTAAGTGTGCAGATAACTCCTCTTTTTGTGGTTTTTCTTGTATGATCTCTTATTTGCTTACACAAACACAATTTGGGCTGTGCTTTCCCTTTCAGTGACTGCAGCAAGTCCCTATTGCAGCACATGCAACTAAGCATCTGTGTTCCAATAGAAAAATATTGTAGTAGGATGAACGCTAATGTTGTAAACCTGATCAGGAGTATTTGAATTTGGTGGTGCAGCTCCCAAGAGAGAGCAAAGATTTTTGTGTATATAGGTCTAGACTCATAGGCCTATCTATATCTTATATCCTTTTACAGTTTTATAAGAGGCTTATTTGGGTGTAGTGAACTTTTTGAGTTTTCAGCTGATGAATCTGCATATATTTTGATGTTACAATGAAACATTCTTCATAAAACACGTAGAAATACCTGTGAAGTTTGCAAGATTGAGTTTAAATATTTGGAAAAGGGAGACTAAAGGTTACTTGGTTTCTTGGGGGCACTGGGAGGGGAAAGGATGAACAGATTCCCTCTCTTATCCAATTCTATTATGCACATTAGAGTAGAAACTTAAATACTTGACTTCATTGTTGAATGACTCTTGTGGAATTTTTCACCTCCCGCCTACAGGAGGAGAAGGCAATTTAGTGAACAGAGATTTGTTTTTTCCTCATTTTTTGCCTCTTCCTCAGTCTTGATCCTCTGCTTTCACCTTCTTCAACCTGCTGTTTTTCTTGCTGAACCCCTTTCCTAGCTTCTTTTTGCAGTCCTCTCTGTTCATCATGGAGCTAATCCTGTCCCTTTGTGCTGGCTGTTGTCCTCTTTGCCTCCTTAGACCAGATTTGTGTCTTCTCTTATCCAGATATTTAGATTTTTGGATTAATTCAGGCTGTGTTCTAGCCACCAGTATCCTGCACTGAACTTGCTCGGGTATGTCAAAGGCTTCTTGTTCCGGAGGGCTCACAAATCCTGTGTGAAGGAAAAGGGTTGCTTCTCTGGACCTGCTGGCTGTGCTCTCACTAATGCAGTGCAGGATGGACACACTTGGCCGTTTCAAGGGCATGTTGCTGTCTGTAGTTTTACAGGCTGTCTGCCAAGACCACCAAGTCCCATATAATTTTACTTTTTGTATTTTCAATCTGTTTAATCTTTCTCAAATGCTGTCATGCATTCCTTACTTCCAGTGTTTGCTCTTTCTTCACAGGATTCCTTACTGAACACCTCAGTATCCCCAGTGCATCTTCATTGTAACATTTCTGGCAACCTCTCCCCATAAATGTGTGTGAGCTACACTTTGGAAATAGCAAAAAACTCTTGGAAATGCGTTTATTTCCATGAGCAAGTAGCTTAAAGGTTTCCATGTAGCTTTGAGAATTTAAAAACCTTTTTCAATTCCTGTCATTAGTGAATAGAGCAGGAAATTGTGTGTATGCTTGGGTGTGTACAAGTGTGTATGGGACTGTGTATTTAAATGCTTTTTTTTCTGTGCTGCTAGTACACAGTCATAAATAGTGTATATAATAATTATACACGTATGAAACTGTTGCTGGAAATTGAGTCTTATAAAATAAGTCTTATAAACAAGACTTCTTTATGTTTGTCCCTGCATGTGTGCGTGATGCTGCAAATTGCAGGTGCCAACAACTATAATTGTAGTTGTAGTTAAGTCATAGAATCATCAAGGCTGAAGGAGACCTGTAAGATCACCGAGTTCAACCATTAACTTGTCATTCTGGTGTAGCCTCTAAACCTTAAACCATGTTCTCCAGTGTCAGATCCAGATGCCTCTTAAACTCTTCCAGGCATGGTAACTCCACCATCTCCCTAGGCAACCTGTTCCAGTGCCTGACCACCCTAACAGTGAAAAAGTTTTTACTACCATCTAATCTGAATCTTCTCTGTCTCAGTTTATGAGCATTCCCTCTAAATCCTCTCACTGAGGCATGGCAGAAGACACCATCTCCCACCTCTCTACAACCCCCTTTCAGGTAGTTGTAGACAATGATGAGGTCACCTCTGAGTTTCCCCTTCTCAAGGCTAAACAAACACAATTGCCTCAGCCCTTCCTCATAGGGCATGTTTTCCAGACCTTTCATGAGCCTTGTTTCCCTTTGCTGGACTCTCACCAGTGCCTCAATGTCCTTTTTAAAGGGAGGGGCCCAAAAGTGAGCACAGTAGTTGAGTTGTAGCCTCAGTAATGCAGAGTACAGGGTGGTGGTCACTTCCCTAGTCCTGCTGGCATCACTATTCTTGATACAGGTCAATATGCCATTGCCCTTTTTGGCCACCTGTGCACACTGTTGGCTCATATTGAGCTGCTGTCAACCAGCACTCCCAGGTCCCTTTCTGACGAACAACACTCAAGCCTCACTTCCCCCAGGCTGTAGTACTGCATAGAGCTGTTGTGTCCTAAGTGCAGGATGCAGCACTTCACCCTATTGAACCTCATGCACTTGTCCTCAGCACATTGATCAAGTCAGTCCAGGTCTCTCTGTAGACCTTTCCCACCCTCAGGCAGATTGACATTCCCACCCAATTTAGCATCATCTGCAAATTTACTGTGTGCGCACTCAATCCCCATGTCCGTCAAATGTTCTTCTCTTTGGTTTTGATTTTTTTTTTTTTTTTACTGGCCCTCACAATGAGTAACATACCTGTTCATCTTACATTTTAATAGAGCATGTATGTTGGGAGATATGCCAGAGAACAGACACTCAGGAGTATAGTATCTGCCTTAGCTTGACATGCTGGTCAGATGGTCCATGGGGAAAGGAGACATGCTCCTGTGCTCCTGCAAGCTTTGCTGACTGGTGCCTTAGGGGAAAGACCAAAAGGACATCAGTAGTTCAGTGCCGAGGTCATAACTAATAGTTCAGCCAGGGTGGCTGGAGCTCACGTGCCAGTCACTCTGTTTATATCTACCAAGGAGGGGAGCAAAAGAAAGCATTGAGGGGCAAGGGGAGCAGTGAGGGTTAGACATACTAAGACAGGGAAAAGAAATAGCTGAGCAGAAAATAAGTAAGAGAAGTGGAAAGGAAAATAAAATGTACAGAAAGGAGGATAGAGACTTTAACTTGTGACAAAGTGTTTTGTTTTTAATTCAGAGAAGTGTTGTCCAACTCATGAAGAAGTAGTTACTCTAGTACAACTCATACAGTGATGAGTGACAGTTTAATTCACTTTCTGTGGTGGGGAATGTCTAGCAAATCTGGCTTGTGATAAGTTGCCACATTGCCTGGTCACATCAGTATGAAATGCCTAGGATAGTCTTAGGCTGAATATCCAATTACTGCAAAGCGATTCTCTCAGGTTATGGTATGCCATGGGTGTTTCTGTCACGGTGGCTGTGAGCTGGTTATAGCAAAAGAACTAAAAAAAAAATAATTTGGAAATGAGAGGCCAGCTGTGTCCAGGCTTCCTTCTGTTATGTGTGGGAAGTTGTTTGAAAGGGACTTGAGATCTGGGATGGACTCTGTCTCCTTCTGGGAATGGGCTGCATGTAGGAGTAGCACACTTGTCTGTCTTACCCGTTTTTGGATATTCCTAGCTTAGCTGTTCCCCTTAAAAGGCCTTTAAACTCACTTAGTTTTTCTGAAGGATATAAAAAGTACTCTTGCTTGTTGACTGCAGCCCTGTATATCCTGACAGTCACGTGTGGTTGCAGGTTTTGTATTCCAATTGAGGAAGTGCTTAACCCCATTTTGTTCTGGTTCAAACTGAATTAGTTTTCACCGTATGCAGCACCTCTTATGAAAGTGCGGGTGGTGGGGAGGAATTGAAATTAAGAAGTTGAGAGCTGTTTCAGTGATGAAGTTATTTTAGTAACTGTGGGTCTCCCTGCACAGCAGAATGATTGCTTTTTGGAGTATTTATTAGGAGGAGAGAGGGTCAGAAAGGTGTGTAAACTCAAAGCAAGACCTCAAATGACCATGTGTGTTTAGGAACTTGAACAGAGTGATTGCATTTTGCTTTTCATTTTTTGTAATTTGCAGCTGGGCGAAAGCAAAGATTTGGATTTGTTCCATTTCATCCTTTCCAGGAGAAGGAGCAGGCTGAATGAGGTAGGAAAAGTTAGTCACAGAAATCTGGAGTCACACTTCTTATGTGAATTTGTGATAAGCTTTGGGATGCAGCAGAGAAACCAAATAGCAACCTCACTTGTCTTTGGTAGAGTATTCAAAGAACAATTCAGTTTGGGTAAGACCTTGGGGGGTCATCTTGTGCAAACTCCTGCTCAAAGAAGGCCAAGTGCAGAGGCAGGGCAGGCCATTCAGGGCTGTGTTCGTATCCAGGCAAGTCTTTTAATACCACTGAGGACAGGGGCTCTGCAGCCTCCCCAGACAACCATTCTGGTGGTTAAGCACCTGCTCTGAATTTTTCTTCCTTGCATTTTAGCAAATTTTCCCTTGATGCAACTGGCATCTGTTGCCTCTCTTGCTGCATCATGCTCCAGAAAGATTCTGGCTCACCACGTGTTGCAGACCTTTAACCTTCCACTAAGTCATGACGACCTGGAGATTTCTGTTTATAAAGAACTCGGATTGATGTTTGCCAAGCACAATCTCAAAATCAGTCAGGCTGGAAGGGACCACAGTGGGTCATCTGGTCCAACTTCCCTGCTCAAGCAGGGCCATCCTAGAGTACATCACACAGGATTCTGTCCGGATAGTTCTTGAATATCTCCATTGAGGGACAGTCCGTGACCTTTCTGGGCAATCTGTTGCGGTGCGCAGTGACTCTCACAGTAAAGAAGTTCTTCCTCATGTTCAGGTGGAATTTCCTGTGGAAAAAAAAAAAAAAGTACTGCATCAGGCAGTACTCCTTGTGTTTGAGTCTATTTAACAGCATCTCTGTTGGGTTTTTGTGTTTTTTTTTAAACAGGGCTTTGATTTTGCTGTGCTGTTGCGTCAGGGAGCAAGGATGGAGTCAGGCACAGACAATACTCATACTAACATCTGTGTAGGTGCCAAAACAAAAACACCTGTGTTCCTTTCTGCCTATAGATAATACCTGTCAAATAGACCTGAATTTATTTGCAGAGCTTGAAGTTGGATATGGTTCCCGTTCCTGCCTCTGCCACAGCTGTCTTAGTAATAGCTGTGTCTCAGCTTCCACACCGTTAAAATAGAGATTATATACTCTTATTCACGAATGCTACAAGTCCTACTGTAACTGTTAAATTCTTTTGGTTGATTGGCAGAAAACTGCTATTAAAAGGTTAAAATATGGTTTTTTATATTACAAACTACATGTTTGTAGTTGCACAGGTTTATGTTAACTCCATACCCTTTGTAGACTGCTTTTAAACCAAAGAAGTATTATTCTGTAATGTATTGTGTTACTGTACAAATTAGTTGCCTTTATCCAAATTACTTGTTGGAAATCGAAGGTGACATACACAAGGGTTGCTAGGATTGCCTTATTTTTCACATTCAAGATTTAGAAGTAGAAACAAAGCTTAGAAACTTGAGATTCTTTTAAAAATTAAGTCCTTTCATAGAAGCACTTAAGTATTCTTTTTGTCAGCTATAATAATAATGAGTTTTTTGGAGCTGGGATCAACGATAATTGCAAATGGCAAAATGTCATCAGAACATTGTTACTCAGATTGCAGATTTTACTAATCGTAAAAGAAATGATTCACTTAGAAGGGCTGTTTTATAAGTGCTCATTTACATGAAGATTTGCTGCCTACTTTATTTTGTTTAAAAAAAATATAAATCACAAAACCCCACAACCAGGAACCCCCACAAACCTTGTCCTGTCCTTCAAAACCTTAACTATTTTGTCTTTCCCATCCAATTTGCTTATAATGTCATCTGTGCTCATGCTTATCAGTGGGACCAATCTTATTTTTGCCTCTTCTTTCTCACAAATGGATCCGCTGCTTCTTGGATTTATTTCATAGCTGAGTACTGTGCGTCTCCTGTGCATGAATTTCCTCCACAATTAAAAAGGATGTTTATCTTTTATGAATGACTTCTTGGGTAGATGAGTTGTTTGGCCCTTTACATGTTTCTGATCTCATGAGGTGTTGGGATTTGCAGATGTAAATTAAATTTTTATCCATTTTCTCCCACTCCTTTTATGTTGTTTTCAACATGAGTCTTGTTCTAGTAAAAAAATTGAGCACATCCTTCACTGTAGGAATACAATTAGTCAATGAGCCTGCCCTGTGAGCTTAAAACACGGTACATACTAAAGTATCTCTTTAATTGGGGTTTTGGATGGTAAACTCTTTGGGGTAATGGTACAGCCTTTACATGTTCCTGCTAGAGAATTCATACAGAGAGCATTGCTGCAGCATGAATATTCAACAGCTGCCTGCCCCTTATTCCTTATGCTGAAATATTAATACAGCAGTGATTCCTCACCTAATCTTGCCGAGATCAGGTGCATGTAAGTAATCCTACTGACAATACCCTGCATTCACCCAAGCCTTTTTGCTGGATCATGCCTTTCTGGTCCATGCTGAACACCAGTTACTCTCAGTAAATCCACAGCTACTGTTGCTAAAATGATGGTGGGCTCTCAGGCAGAAGGCGTGGGCTCTGCTGCTGGCTGTGTGCCACCAGGTCACCCTTTCAGCCTGCAGAAGGACATTGGCTCCGAAGGGGGAATAAAGCTGCCACTCACCATAGCAAAAGTAAATTCAGACATGCGGATAGAGAAGTGCTTTACTATAATGCCCATTGTGACAAAGCTCTCTTTGAACTTTGCCGGTACCATTTTCAGCACTTGGGCCGTGTCAGGATCATGTTGCTGGTGAGTCAGTGGCAAAACCTCTTCAGGAGCTCAGAATTCCTGTACTCTGCTGTGCTCTGGGCTGTAACTTGAAAACAGAATTTCACAATTGATATGGCAGACCTCTCAGTCTATTTTCTAAACTAATATTTAAAATATGCCCCACTAATTCTGGTCTCAGAGTTGGTTGTTGAAACTATATTGTATTTCAACACAAAATTATACAGGCTAAAGTGAAGATTGGTATAGTAGTGGAGCAGATTCTTCTGTTTCATGTATGTTTGAAAGCTGAGAAAGCTTCTGCTGAAGTCAGACAACACAGGCTTGTCAAATTGTTCGCAAACTAAAAGATTGCTCTTGGATGGAATTAATTTGCAGTATCTCGTTTACTATCTTAGTTTTGTCATGAATTTCCCCTACTCGGCAGCTTGAAATGCCAAGTGAAAAAGTGTTTCAGTGAGAGATAATATAATATATTAAGAAAATGTTATTGATCACAGTATGCTTTTACTGGAAGATGACTTTTTCTGACCGGAACACAAGGGACTTTGCCTCGTTATAGTAAGAAAATGTACTGCAATATGCAAACAGGATTATTGTTAAGGTCACAGCAACTTTGTTTTTGCATTCCACTTCCTCTGGAAACAAGGTTCTCCACAGCCAATGCTGTCAGCTGGGCTAGAGTGAGAGCAATTTCAGTTTTAAACTTTCAAGCAAGAGATTATGGCAAGTTTTTTTTGGTTTTAAAGAAAGGAAATAAGTACTGCTTTCCACATCACCAGTGGTTGCACATTTTGTTTTGGAGTGGTTTCCACACACAAGGACCATGAGGCCCCTTAATTTTTCCATGTAAGGTGGAAGAGTCTGTGTTGCTCACAGACATCTTATGTGGGTCTATGGAAATCATTACTCTACAAAGCATGAAGGTATAAATTTGTAGTGGAGTGTCCAGTGCAGGCAACTTTAGAACAAGGATACTTTTAAACATGTTTGATTTAGAGAGGGCTCTGACTGCATAAACAGTATCTCAAAGCCATTAAGTTCCTGCTTGCAGTGGGGTTGCTTTTTGAAGGGCTCAAAATTTCCCCTCAAGAGTAAGCATGTCATTAAGATGATTATTCTTAAAGGTATTTTGAGTTATTTCTAATGAAACTTATCCAAAATACATTCAGCAAAACGTAACTCTTTACCATATCTTCTCTCTGTGTTATTTTTGGCATGGTAGTATGAGCCATGTTAATTTAGACTGGAAGTATGAACTTGTTTGGAATAAATCACTGAGTCTTGCACTGCAAATCCAGTAATATTCTATTTTCTGTGTTTGTTTTCCTTTTGTCCTGCTCCACTTCCAACATATCCCTCCAGTGACTTTCTCTGTTTTTGTTGCAATAAATCTCCACTTCAGTGAATTTGAAGATACAAACCTGACTGCAGAAATTCATCTCTGCTACAGTAGTGGGTTACTAACCTGCTCAAGGTTTCCACATGGCAAAATAATTTCTTCACTTTAAGCAGCCATCTACACAGGCAAAGCACTGTTGCTGAAATGGTTGTTATATCCTGAAATGTAATTGTATTTCTTTGCTGCTTTCTCTAATTCAGTTTGTACAGCAAGAAGTTGTTGTAAATCAGAGGAGCAGACCTTAGCTGTGTGAAAGATCTATTTCCCTGGTCCCCTTTTGCAGACTCCTCACATGTTGATAGCCATGTGCAGGAGAGAGACCACTTGTGTACTTAAAGCAAACACTTAATATTAAGAATGGAAATATTTAGAGTCTGGCTTTTGAAAGAGTAAAAAGCAAAACAAAATGCAACTCCCTAGATTTTCTTTTTGCCCTCTTTAGCTGCCAGAGTTTGATATGGTTTATTTAGCACAAGAAACATGACAAGTGTAGTAAAGGTTAATTGTTAGACTTCCTGCAAGAATAAATCCACTGTTTGTACTTAGGATGTTTAAAAATACATAAAATACTCTTTATTTTCCTTCATGGCTTAAAGAGAAGCAGAGTTACTACCATCACTTTACTTCCCAATCCCGATGGGACCTTGGTTTAAGGCATCTTGGCTTGTAGGATCAGCTCAGCTTGTGTGGATGTCTGCCCTGTGGGACTTGTACTCCTAAAGATGCTTTATGTTGCCGCATGTTTTCCTACCACTTGGCAGGAAAACGATGCTCAGCCTTTGTAATTCTCTTCATCTTCCCAAGATGTGCCAGAGCTCACCCTGCTCACAAAGCATCTCTTGTGCGGGCATGAGTCTCCAAAATGCAGTGACAGTCCAGGATGGCTGGAAATGTCTCCCCGTCAGCTGCGTTCAGTAAGGATAGGTAGGGTTTCAACACGTGTTGTTTCAAAACAACTCTATCAACACAGCTGCTCAGCATTTCCTCACAACCTTTTGTGACTAGTTCTCCAGGATGCTGTTTAAAATACCACTAGAATCAGCTAAATCTGGCCAGCCCCTTGGATGAACTTAGGTATTAGTTTCCTGTGCCTGAAAAGATGAATTACTTACACATAAATCCATTTAGTTTTCATGTTCCATATCTTCATGAACTCAAAGATGAGGGGAGGGTGTGAGGAAAAAGAGAAAACCCATGAGAGGACAGTTTGTGCTGCTGAAATCATAGCTAAGTTGTTTTATTTGTTTTTTAAATTGTTCTTGGTGGGCACAGTAAACACAGGGAAGATATCGTTCGCTTTTACTGCATCTTGTGCTGAGTTTGGGAATTCAGTGGTAAGCAGAAAAGACAACGGTCTATAAAATCCCTTTGTATAATTGTAGAAGAGTTTGATATAATGAGGTGAAAGATATCTCTTAATCTGTGCGTCTGTATAGCAGTAAAGAGCAGCATCTCTGCTTATGAATATGTGAGTGAAAACATTTACACTGAACATTTATGGGGACACAAAGAGGTGGTTCCTGAAGAGCAGAAAAGGCTTTCTAGTTTGTTTTTCCTGCTCATAGGAGTTTGTTTTAAAAGCCTTTTGCACAGATTAGATAAATTGAAAGATGCAGAATAGCACATCTCTGACAGTGTTGGGGTTGTTGTGAGAAGATCATGACCAGATTGGAATCTTCCCTTGCACAGTTGTAAGCCTGCTCTGAGCTGCTTTACATCCCTGGGAGAGGCGACTCTGCGCAGCCTGAATTTGAATAATAGAGTTGCCATTAGCATCCAACATAAAAAAGATGATTGGTTGTATGCTTGATTTACGGGAAGCCAGAAGTGGTGAAGTGTATGGTACACGAGGGGATATTTATGCTGCTAATGCTTAAAACACAGCCCAATGTTCTGCACACTGTAGATGCTTTCAAACGGCACAAACAAAGGTGCAAATAGCAGTAAATCCAGTTATTCTGATAGTTGAATGGCCCCAGATCAGGATCTGGCTGTGCAGTCTCTTCAACATGCAGAGCAAGCCTGATAAAGCCCCTGTTTAGTTACTGCCTGTTACAGGATTATCAGCTTTGAATCAAAGAAAATAATTTCAAATATGTTAGGATTTAGGGTGTATTGTTTCACCTTCATCAGTTTCTAATGCAAGAATTATTTTTTCCAATTTATGTGCAAATAGGCTTCCAAAATCTGTTGCTGTGAACTGAGATTTTTGTCAGATTTTTTTTTTCCCTTCATCAAATTACTCCTGTTCTGCTAATAACTGTCAAACTGCACCTCAACTCAGCGTTTTCTTGATTTATCTTGCCTGCAGTAGCTAACAGTAGCTCTCTGAGGTGTATCACTTGGCTGCTGTGCAAACAGGCTGCTCTGAAGATACTCAGCTGTGCATTTAAGTTTTTTTTAAAATGATACAGCAATTATATTTGATTTTTAGAAGAAGAATTCATTGTAGACTCAAACTGGATGAATTTTTCAAAATGTAGTGGGATTTTCCTCAGATATTCATAAGCTGAGTGGACATTCTGCATTCATCATTCTGCGATGTTTAAAACAGTGTAACTCCGTATTTTTATTCTGTTTTTCCACCCAAAAAATTATTAGTCAGATCTTTCTGCTAAATAATACCTTCTACTCCATTTGGACAAATCCACCCCTTCCCACATTTCCCCAGCAAAATACCAGGGAAGGAGGTGCTGGAGAGCCCCTGTTTGGGGTAGCTCCCATCATATGAAGATGCTTAGTGATGGTTTTATCTGACTGCTTCTTTTTAAAGTTGTTCCTAATTAAACAGCATTTGCTGAGCTTGAGATGAATTTTGTCCAGTACAGAAAATTTACCTGTATTGCCTAAAATACCATTTCTAAACAACTTTCTGCATTTAAAGCACTTATTTAGGGGAAACCACAACAGGAAAAAACCCTCATTGGTGACTAAGCCTCTCCAAGCAAAGTGTATACTAGCCCATCTTAACTCATGAAAGAACTTAGCATTTTGAAAGAAGCTGTCTGATATTAAGATAATGTAGATGCACACCTATCTTCGTGTGCTGTGTAGACTTGAAGCAACAAGATCGATACATCCAAATTATAGAAGCTTTGTCTGGTGTGAATGAGGTGCTACTTACATTTTCAGGTAAAAGAAATCAACAACTATTAATTTGGCAGAATTATTTATTTCTTACTGATGATATTTTCAGTGTATCTAATCAGAGCATTCATGAATAGAAATGAAACAATTTAAATAGAGGCAGTGTACATTGTATGATCTTGTTTTCTCAAACTGTTCCATAATGCAGTGAATAAATTTATCTGTTCTACTGAAAAGGCTTCTGCAGAAATCGTACACTGTGCTTTCACCTCTATTATTTAATATGACTGTTTTATAACTCTTGGAAGATGGTTATTTCTGCTTCTGCTACGGGCATCTGGAAAAAAAATGTGCAACAGGAGGGAAAAGTAGTCTTGCAGAGTCTGAAAATCCAGACAGATGCACATTTGACTGAAAGGTGTGTAGAAAATGAAATGGTCTTATTTCACACCACTCCCCAACCCCTGAAATAGCAAGGTGCAGATTTACAGAAAGTAAATTAATGAGTTAAGAGAGGTTAGTCTGAATCAGCGTCTGAGCTCCTTGGAGGCCCAGGAGGAAATGCAGCCAAGCAGAACCAATGACTGTGAAACCACCTGGTGCCACTTGAATTTTACTGGGAATCATTGGAGAAACTTGGGACACTGTGGGAGAGAGACAAGTCTTAGGTGGCATCACTGCTAACTAACTTTTGGCTGTCCATCAGGCCTGCAGAGAAACAGGCTATGCAGAAGTCTGTGTCCTCCTTGAGGTGTTGTATTGTGGGCTGTGCAGTTTGGGATGGTGGTGGCCAAGGGTGGCAGTGATGAACTCTGCAGTTGATGCTGATGGAGAGTGCTTTGTCATAAGCTATCAAGTGAATCTGACCACATGATGGTCTGGTCTGCACTGGTTAAAATGCTGTTTTAGTAAAATTTGTCATCCAAAATTCAAACTGGTTTTAAAAAGTGTTTCTTTTGAGGTTTTTGCAAGCTAATTTTTTTTCCCTGGGGTGATTTCTTTTGCATATTCCAGCTTATTTTATATGGAGAGCTTTGTTTATCCTTTATAACTAAGAGCATAAACAGATCATAGAGGTGAATCTAAACAAGCTGGAAACAAACTAGAAATCAAGGTGTTGTCTTATCCTTTCTACTGCAAGGATGCAGATACAAGATGATATCATCACTTCTGTTACTGTGGTCTTAAATGTTGTACTCCACTGTGTTCGGGCAGGGTTTTGGTAAGCAAGTCTCCTAAACCAAATAGGTTTTAGATTAACATAGTTAATTCAGAGGTGCCAGAATACAAATACTTGCTTCTGCTCACTACAGCTGTCCTAGGATCCTTCAGTGTAAAACCATGGCAGACATTTCACTTTTCCAAACTTACTAACTCTCCTAATCCTTGGAAATGGGTTGTGGGCAGCACAGGTGAAATTGGCTGCTGTTTATGATCTATAAATTTTTAAAATTATTATTATGATTATTAATTTTCATTTTGGAATTTTAATCCCAAAATGAATTCCAGCACTTATGTGCTTTTTAAACCTTACTGGCAACCATCACTTCTTAATCTTTTTAAATTTCTTGTGATTAGCAGTGCTTTCTAATCCTAACACCAGACCCAACAGCAACTGTGAACTGCACTACTTGTTTTACAGCTAAATCTAATCCTTCTAGCAGTCTGAGGCCAGCATTATATTTGTCACTCTGGAATTACTAACTGTAAGATGTTGTGGCAGTTCTTGAGTTAGTTTGGGGTTTTTTTTACTTTCTCATTCCTTGTCATGTATTTATAAATACAGTAATTAATATAAGGTTATTTTTTATATATGACAATTTCCAGAAAAAGATGAAAATAGGTGCTTTTTCCCCCACCCTCAGTCTTTTTTTTCTTTATATGTTCTTTTCTTCTTCTCCTGGTCCTGAAGAAGCAATTTGCTTTCTACCTGTGTTTATGATTAGTAGTGAGATGTGTAGGTGGAATATGTTTTAGTGGCTTTCTTCCCCCTTCTTCCTTTCCCTCCCCCCACACCTATTAATATATCTGTTAGTAAGCTAATGCTATTAGGTTATGCAGACTGTTCAGTGAGCAAGGAAAGCTAAGACAGCCATCAAATGCTTGCAGTGCACCAGAACATCTTTCCATTCTGCCAAAGGCTCTTTGTGTGTTTGTCCATGAGGCAGCAGAAGATTTTATATCCAGTCACTTAGCAAGAAAAGGATAAAGAAATTGCTGTGGTAGATTTACTGGTCTGACTTTTTTCTTTTCCCCACCTGGAAAGTTGTGTGGGTGTTTACTGTCTCTACAGGAACTCTCTGAATTTGCATTAGGAAAGGGGAAAAGGGAACACTAGATAACTGCAAACTTGCTTCTCTTTGTTGCTGCTTGATTTTGATTTTATTTATTTTTCTCCAGGGGAGGGGCCATGGAGGTTTAGCCAGGAGCACAGAACCCCCAAATGACCCTATTTGCTTAAATCATAGACTTTTAAAGAGTGGCAAAGAGAGGCGAGGTGCAGAATAAAAAATAGCATTTTTCCATAATCACAGTAGGTAACGGTATCTTCTACTGCTGGAATCTTCCATGGTCTGTTTTTCTCCGCTGTGATTTTTCTTTCTTCCACCAAAGAAAATTTGAGCTTTATTTGTTACTGGCAACACTGAGAAAGTATTTCAGATTTTAAAGCAAGGTAGGAAGGTTTTATGTATGTGTGTATATAAGCTTGTCTATTTGTGTTTACATATTTAAAGAGCAGTGGTCCTTGCTTTGTGAAGATCTCGTGTATGCAGATCCTGGTGTCTGAGAGCTCATCTGTATTCTCTGTCAGTGGACTAATAAAAGATGGTACTTCTCTCTGTGTTCTTTGCCTTGTTTATACCCTTACACCATCTCAGGTCTGGTAAAACGTGCTACTTTTGTATTTAAAACAGGAACACAAATGCAAAGTAATATGTAGTTCAAAACAATCAAAATGTAACTGTCATTGCCCTTTTGACCTTATTAGATGTATAGTTACTTAAACCACTTTAATCCATTACTCGCAAGATTGTCTGGCTGTTGGAAGCTCAGACAGAGCTGCTCCACATCTCTGCTCACAGGAGAACGAGTCTATGCCCACACACTTGGGGTATCTTCTTTTTGTATTGAACAACCAGGAAATTTCAGGGAGCTGCATCTTCTGCATGCACATGTGTGCCTACCCAGCTGCTCTCCCTTCTCTGGCTATTTCACAAAGAGAAATTGCATCTGCCCCATTCCTGGAAGTGTTCAGGGCCAGTCTGGATGAGGCCCTGAGCAACCTGGTCTAGTGAAAGGTGTCCCTGCCCACGGGGAGTAGATGGTCTTTAAGGTCTCTTCCAACCCAAACCATTCTATGATTCTGTTTCTGGTTTCCCAAGCTAGTTTTGAGTCTCCTTGTACCTCTTCTAACAGTTCCCTCTCTGCTTCCTCTGTTTTTCTTTTTCCCCACATGCTAGAGTTCAGTCAAGGTCCCTGTTGAGTTTGTACAAGCTTGTAAAATGCTTTAGCAGTGATTAATTTAGTCTTGACTTTCCAAGGGATAAGAGCCTGTAATATATGATGAAATAAGGCTGCCACCCCTTTTAATTATTGCTCTGCTTCACGCCTTTGAGTTCCTTCTTCCAGATAACTTTAAAATTTTGTGAGGTGGGGCAGAAAACCTATAAAATGCACAAGTCAAAATTAGGCTTTGTAGTCAAATGCCTGTGGGGAGGAAGCTCAGACACTGGCTGGGCTCTCCCTGGCAGAGGAGACACCCGTCCTTACTGCTCTTCTGAGCTGCAAATACTCTTGGCTGTGGAAGGAGGGGATGAAGTGATAGTTGATCTGGTAGTTGGCAATATTCATCTTGGGTCTAAAGTTATGTTGTGGGATGCCTCGCTGCAAGTGCAGGGCTAATAGTACAGAAAGGAGAAGTTGAGCGGGGAGCCCTAAATTTTGAAGTCCTAATTCCTTTACTGCCATCTTCAGTGGGGAAGTGGCTTAATAAGCATACAGTGTGAATTAAGAAACTGATGATTAAAAATGGGGGTGAACAATACAAGAGAAGCATGGGGTGAGTTGGTACCCTGCATAAAATAAAAAACTCAAGGTTGATGTTTTCAGACTTACTGTAGTGTTGCTGATGGCCATGGAGACTTTTGAGCTTGAGTGCTGCAGCTGTTTTACCCTGTTTACCTCCTTTTTTTGTAGCTGAACTTCCTAAAGAGAGGGATTTCCTGATCCCTGCGTGTATAACTCTTCCCTCTCCAGTCAGACCTCCTATTTCCTGCACAACAAGGTAACTACATGCATTACAGAAAAATCACTCTAGATAAAAAGGAAAACATATATATCAGGCATTTCTCTATTTCAGCAAAGAGAGAATATCTCTTCCCTTCAGGTCTTCTGACTGAAAACCATGCCAAGAGTTGCTTAACATAAGAAGTTGGATTTGCTACCGTCTCTTGCTTTTAGTTCAGTTTTGAGTTCCAACACATGGCAAAAATCCCCATTACCCTACTCCTCCTTCATTATATCTGGTTAAAACCTTTGTTTCTGGTGAGTATTGTAAAAATCAGTATTCCAGTTCCTGGATAGGAGGAGGCACTATGCAGGTTGATACTTAGGGATCTGCAGTCTGTTAGGTGTGAGATTGCTTTCTCTCTGCAGTAGTTACAATCTTGGTCTTACTGCCTACAAATCTTGGGTTTATATACAGAAGACAGATGCTTTTATGTTTTATGGTAAGTTTCAAAGGAGCAAAATTGATCAAGGCTGCTATCATGAATAGTAAATGTTCACTCCCATAAAAATTGCTTGTATAAGTAAATAGTGTTCCAGAAAGTGACAGTCCTAATGCCTTACATTGTATTTTATTCATTCTTTTACCTCTGTAAATGTAATTTCTTCAATATCTTTTGAGGCTTGGAAACTGATAACCTTCAGGCTACTCTCTTAACTCAGCAACCTCTTTACCTTGGAATAGCATAAGCAGTGACCAGTGAAGCTGAAAGGGAAGAAGATAATGATTAAAAACTTAATACAAATGTGTAGAAAATGGAAAGAATCTCAAGTTCAGAAGACGCTGAGTTTCAAGAATAAGAGATTTTAACACTCGTGTGGCCCTGAATTCCAGCAGGGTAGGAATAGTTATAGGGCCAGCAATACTTAACTGAAAAATCTCTTTCCTCACCAGTCCCCCTCGTTGATGCCAGCTCAGGTGTTGGGCTGCAGGAACAAAGTGGCTCTGACCGTCAGCACTGTGGGTCATGAGTGGGATGGTGAATCAGTATGCAAAGCATGTTTTTAACTGCTTGAAACCCAGGAACACATTGTACCTGACCACAGCCTATTTCAAGGTCTGTCAGCTTTGAGGATTCAGTGAGCTGGCGGTGTCTTTTTTTGAACATGCCCATGAAAATAATTGTGAATGATTAATTTTAATTACTGCTGGCTGAGGGCAGATCCTTGGCTGCATCGAAGAATTGTCTGAGCTGAGAAGCTCTCAAACTTCTTGCTGTGTATGAAAGGTGTGCTCAGGAAGGAACGTGTCTGCAGGAGTCTCTCTTCCCATCACTCAAAATCACTTAATGGTGGTGTAGCAGCTACAGTAACTGCCTGTGGTGTGTGTGAGCATTAGTGCAGAAAACACTTGTAACTGGGAGGAGGAATGGCTGGAGGTGAAGACAACCAGTGGCTACTCCTGTTGCCTTACAGTCTCCATTCCTTTTGTTGTGTTCTTCTAAACTAGAGATGAGCAGAGAGGATGAGTATACCAATCTGAAAGGACTGTA